>NW_016805762.1:2152432-2190442 GCF_001698545.2 Rhinopithecus bieti
CCACCTCGCCCGGCTAGTTTTTGTATTTTTAGTAGAGACGGGGTTTCACCGTGTTAGCCAGGATGGTCTCGATCTCCTGACCTCGTGATCTGCCCGTCTCGGCCTCCCAAAGTGCTGGGATTACAGGCTTGAGCCACCGCGCCCGGCCTTTTTGTATTTTTAGTAGAGATGAGGTTTCACTGTGTTAGCCAGGATGGTCTCAATCTCCTGACCTCATGATCCGCCTGCCTTGGCCTCCCAAAGTGCTGGGATTACAGGCTTGAGCCACCGCGCCTGACTATTTCACACAAGATGTTTATTTTAAACAACCAGAGGCTAGACTTGAAGGTGAAAGTAGAAATTAGACTTAAAGGTGCAAGTAGAAAGGATTCAAAGCCAAACTCCTGTTAATGTTGATATTTTGGCTGGGCGTGGCGGCTCACATCTGTAATCCCAGCACTTTGGGAGGCCTAGGCAGGTGGATCACCTGAGGTCAGGAGTTTGAGACCAGCCTGGCCAACATGGTGAAATTCTGTCTCTACTAAAAACACAAAAATTAGTTGGGCATGGTGGTGTGTGCCTGTAATCCCAGCTACTTGGGAGGCTGAGGCAGGAGAATTGCTTGAACCCATGAGGTGGAGGTTGCAGTGAGCCGAGATCATGCCACTGTACTCCAGCCTGGGTGATAGAGTGAGATCCCGTCTCAAAAAGAAAAAAAAAAATTGATATTTTCTTCTTCCCATGAATCACAAGTGTTTTTAATAGCATCTAGAATGGTGAATCCATCCCGGTTTTCAGTTGACTTGGCCCAAATCCATCAAAAAGAATCACTATCCATAGCAGCTATAGCCTTACAAAATGTATTTCTTAAATAAGACTTGAAAGTCAAAATTACTCCTTGAGCTATTGGCTGCAGAATGGATGTTGTGTTACCATGCATGAAAACATTAATCTTGTATATCTCCATCAGAGCTCTTGGATGACCAGGTACAATGTCAATGGGCAGTAATAATTTGAAAGGAATCTGTTTTTCTGCACAGTAGGTCTCAATAGTGGGCTTAAAACAATCTGTAAACCATGCTGTAAACAGATGTGGTGCTATGCAGGCTTTGTTGTTCATTTACAGAGCACAGGAAGAGTAGATTTAGCATAATTCTTAAGAGGCCTAGGATTTTTGGAATGGTAAATTAACACTGGCTTCAACTGAAAGTCACCAGCTGCATTAGCCCCTAATGAGAGAGTCAGCCTGTCCTTCCCAAGCTTTGAAGCCAGGCACTGGCTTCTCTCTAGTTGTGAAAATCCTAGATGGCATCTTCTTCCAGCAGGATTCTGTTTCATCTCTATTGGAAATCTGTTGTTTAGTGTAGCTGTCTTCACAGATTACCTTAGCTAGATCTTCTGGATAACTTGTTGCTTTCTCTTACACTTTTATGTTACAGAGACAGCTTTTTACACCTCATGAGCCAACCTCTGCTAGCTTTCAACTTTCCTTCTGCAGCTTCCTCACTTCTCTCAACCGTCATAGAATTAAAGAGATAGAGCCTTGTTCTGGGTAAGGCTTTGACTTAAGGTAATGTGGCTGGTTTCATCTATCTAGACTACTAAAGCTTTCTCTATATCAGCAATAAGGCTGTTGTGCTTTTTAAATCATTTGTGTGTTCACTGGAGTAGCATTTTTCATTATTTTCAAGAACTTTTCCTTTGCGTTCACAACTTAGCTGTTTGGTACAAGAGATCTAGCTTTCAGCCTGTCGGCTTTTGACATGCCTTCCTTACTAAGCTTAATCATTTCTAGCTTCTGATTTAAAGTGAGAGACATGGAACTCTTTCATTTGAACACTTAGAGGCCTCTGTAGGGCTATTAATTAGGCCCAATTTCAATATTGTTGTGTCTCAGGGAATAAGGAGGCCTGAAAAAAGGGAAATGAGGGAACAGGAGGTCAGTGAAGCAGTCAGAATACACACGTTTATTAAGTTTGCTCTCTTATACAGACAGACCGTGGACCCCCAAAATAATTACAACAGTAACATCAAAGATCACTGATCACCATAACAGATACAATGAAGAGATTTGAAATATTGTGAGAATTACCAAAATGTCAGACATGATGAAGTGGGCACATGCCGTTGGAAAAATGGCACTGATGACTTGCTCAACGCAGTTATCACAATTTGTAAAAAACCCACTGAGAGGTGCGACAAAGCAAAGCACAATAAAACAAGGTATGCCTGGATTAAGGCAAAAAGAATGTAAAATGTCGCAAAGGAGTAGCAGAACTCCTTTAAGCCAGTACCAATGGCCCCTGAACCAGAAAACAGTTATTTCCTCCTGTGGATACTAGACTTAGTCCTCTTTATTTTGAATGCAACTGTGAAACTGCTGACCACAGAAGTTACTCTCTGCTCCTATCATTCTTTCATCAGCCTTGGGTTGGGAGGTCTCTCTATTCCATCTACCATCAAACCACTTGGCACTTTCATTCCAAATTGAGGGCAACATACTTACGCTCCAGAAATGCTGTCTTGACAATTTTTTTCTTTTTTTAATTAGGGAAGTAAGCTGCTGGAAAGCGTAGGAAAATTCTTTCCTCAAAATCCAGGTGTCTTCTGAAGCCATACAGTAAATGCTAAAATATCACACCCAAAGGGAAGGCGAGGTCGGGAACAATCTGATATAGATCTGGAGGTATCAAAGCCCCAGGACCCTTTCTTTCTTTTCTCTTTTTTTTTAATTTTTTTAATTAATTATTTATTTATTTAAAGACCGTTTCACTCTTGTTGCCCAGGCTGGAGTGTAATGGCACAATCTCAGCTCACTGCAACCTCCGCCTCCTGGTTTCAAGTGATTTTCCCGCCTCACACTCCTGAGTAGCTGGGATTACAGGCACGCACCACCACTCCTGGCTAATTTTTTCTTTTTTTTTTTTTGTATTTCTAGTTTGAGACGGGGTTTCACCATGTTGCCCAGACTGGTCTTGAACTCCTGAGCTCAGGTGATCCACCCACCTTGGCCTCCCAAAGTGCTGGGATTAAAGGCATGAGCCACGAAGCCTGGCCTTTTCTTTTTTTGAGATGGAGTCTGCTCTTTCATCCAGGCTGGAGTGCAGTGGCATGATCTTGGCTCACTCCAACCTCAGCCTCGCGGGTTTACATGATCTTCCCATCTCAGCTTCCCGAGTAGCTGGGATTACAGGTGCCCACCACCACACCTGGCTAATTTTTGTAGTTTTAGTAAAGATGTGGTTTCACCATGTTGGTCAGGCTGGTCTCAAACTCCTGACCTCAGGTGATCCACTCACCTTCGTCTCCCCAGCCCATAAGACTCTTTAATGCAAGCTTGTCCAACTCGTGGCCCATGAGTTGCATGCGGCCCAGGATGACCTTGAATATGGCCCAACACAAATTTGTAAACTTCCTTAGAACATCATGAGATTTTTTGCAATTTTTAAAATAGCTCATCAGCTATTATTAGTGTATTTTATGTGTGGCCCAAGACAATTCTTCCAATGTGGCCCACAGACACCAAAAGATTGGACACTGCTTCTTAATGCCTCTGAGTTTTTTTTTTTACTCAACTGGCTCTAGCCCATTTTCAACACTTAACTAGTGTCATCAAATACCTTCTGCCAATTTTCTTTTCTTTTTTTTTTTTTGAGACAGAGTTTCACACTTGTTGCACAGGCTGGAGTGCAATGGTGTGATCTTGATCTCGGCTCATTGCAACCTCTGCCTCCCGGGTTCAAGCGATTCTCCTGCCATAGCCTCCTGAGTAGCTGAGATTACAGGCATGCGCCATCACTCCCAGCTAATTTTGTATTTTTAGTAGAGACCAAGTTTCTCCATGTTGGTCAGACTGGTCTTGAACTCCTGACCTCAGGTGATCTGCCTGCCTCAGCCTCCCAAAGTGCTGGGATTACAGGTGTGAGCCACCACACCTTGCTAATTTTCTCACTTTTTAAAGGGAGCATTCATTCAAAGGCTCTTTTAGATCCCGCCCACCACCAAAGTCTCTCTCACTCCTCCCTACAAAAGGCACGACAAAGAAGTCATTGATGTAACTCTTGTTAGTTTACTATCCTCTTTCTTGGAGGAAAGATTATTCCACCGGTGGCTTCTGGGGGATTTTGTTGTTGTTTTGAGTTGGTCTTGCTCTGTTGCTCAGGCTGGCATGCAGTGGCACGATCTCGGCTCACTGCAACCTCCGCCTCCTAGTTTCATGCGATTCTCCCACCTCAGCCTCTTGAGTAGCTGGGATTACAGGCATGCACCACCACACCTGGCTAATTTGCTTTTGTATTTTTAGTAGAGATGGGGTTTTGCCATGTTGGCCAGGCTGGTTTCGACCTCCTGACCTCAGGTGATCTGCCCGTCTCTGCTTCCCAAAGTGCTGGGATTACAGGTGTGAACCACTGCGCCCGGCTTTTTTTTGAGACAGCGTCTCACTCTGTCACCCAGTGAGTGTACAATCACAGCTCACTGCAGCCTCAACATCCCAGACTCATCCCAGCTCAACCTCCTGAGTAGCTGGGACCACAGATGCACATCACCACGCCTGGCTAATTTTTAAATTTTTGTAGAAATGGGGACTCACCAGCTGGGCGTGGTGGCTCACGCCTGTAATCCCAGCACTTTGGGAGGCCGAGGCAGGCAGATCAGGAGGTCGGGAGATCGAGACCATCCTGGCTAACACGGTGAAACCCCACCTCTACTAAAAAAAATAAAATAAAATAAAAAATAAAAAAAAGCCAGGCATGGTGGCGGACGCCTGCAGTCCCAGCTACTTGGAAGGCTGAGACAGAATGGCATGAACCTGGGAGGCGGAGCTTGCAGTGAGCGACAGAGCAAGACTCCATCTCAAAAAGAAAAAAAAAAGAAATGGGGTCCCACTATGGTGCGCAGGTTGGCCTTGAACTCCTGAACTCAACCAATCCTGCCTTTGGCCTCCTAAAGTGCTGGGATTACAGGCATGAACCACTGTGCCCAGGCCTAAAAAAATTCACTTCAACTATCTAAGCAGATTGTGAACTCTTTCCAGTGTATTTTCTCACCAGGTCAGCTGGTGGTGGTTTTCCTCATTGAGAGTTTCAAGGCTGAGGTGCGGATGGCTTGCCCAAGAGTCCAGTTTCAAGTTTTCTGGTACATTTTATTGATGCAACTTTGAAATAATCTCCCCACTACAAATGACAAAGTTAGCCTTAATTCCTCCCAATCTGTTTCAATCTGATTCCTGCATCAATCATGATGTAACTCGGGATGGAGAGAGCTCCTTTTAAACACCAGATGGGAGCACACTTTAAACTGCTGCCTGGAAGGACTGAAGGACAGTGCCACCGAAGCACAGACGCTGTTCGAGAACCCTTCCGTTTCCTTGCCTATTTCCTCCTGTTGCCTGCCAGCCTTTTGTTCCAGATAAAGGGGCAATGTGACCATGGCAATAGCTCCTGGGGGTATCCTGGCTGGCCTGGCTCTTCCACAGCAGTCACTCTTGGTGTCTCTCCACCACCTGCAGGTGGTCCTTCTCTCCAATAATCTAATCTGAAGGGCACCACCGACTACCCACCTGGGAGAAATCAGTTATAAAAGATAAGGGGTGTTGGGTCGGGGAGGGCTCCTCCAAAGCTACTCAGGCCTCTGAGTGGCTCCCTCTAACATTTCCCTTTTCCTCTTGTCCTGAAGAAAGTCTGGGCAGGTTCCATGTGGGCATCCTAGAGGCCCCCTCCCCCGGGGGTCTATTGCACAAAACCAGGTCATTCTAGGTCACATGCATCAAATGATGGCGACCAAAGAAAAACACGTCTTTAGGGAAAGCATGCAACCAGCTTCTCAGCTTGGGAGAGATTATTAATACCACCATGATCCGTCATTTTAAAAGACATATTAACGTTTCTTCTTACCTGGCAAAAAAATTCTACAAACTTCTATAATTTGTAAAGGGTTCAATCTCATTCTTGCTACCCTTAATGTAGCAGTGGAAATGAACAGAGTTTGAAAAAGACATACACATTAGCAAAGTACAGTTAAAAGATTTATTGCAGTAATACAATAAAAGTTTAGAAAACATTTGTATGACTCAAACTGGTTTAGAAGTTGCAGAGCAATGGGGAGTTCCTGCAGTATGATACTGTGAGATCCTTGGACACTAGTCCTCTAACAGCATGCCACTGAATGCTCTTCCCCAAATTATGTGAGTCCTTACATGAGTCCCGTCCACTCTACCCAATGGTGAGATACTGTTTTTCCCCCTTACAGATGTGCAAAACTTTTCTTAGTTATATTCCATTAGCAAAAAATGTCTTTAACAGACCATTTTAAGCAGCCTGTTTGGTGCCTGTGGGTTTTTATTAGTATTACCTTGTTTCAATAAATCATTTTAAAATGGAAAACATGACCCAGTTCTATGGCTTTTTGTTTAAAAAAAATACCAGCTTCAATTTTTAAAAAAGCTGTTTACATATGGTTCTGGCACCTACATGAAAGATTTTAATGAGCAGCAAAAAGAGTAGAAAAAACAGTGGTTGAAATGTATACTTAAGAGTATTTACAGGGTGGATCCAGTGCAAAATAATGAAACCCAAAATATTTCAGCAGTGTAAGCCAGTATGTTGGTGTTCAAAACCACAAAAGGGTTTGATCACTTAACCCTACATAAAGTGCCTCTAGTTGATATTAACAACAACAAAATATATCCTATCCCTAAAGTTCCCACGTTTGTAAATTTTGTTGAAGTACTCTAGATGAGTTTGTGATCTCTGGATTCTATTCTTTAGCTTCATCTCACATTCATGGTTTCATAAGAGGCTTAAGAAAACCACTACGATTGCGCATCTCTCAGCTGAAGTCAATCTCCATCACCAAGCTTCAAATCCCACTCTTACAACTGGTGAGACTAAGTTCTTGTGAGGGTTTTAAGTAGCTAGACAACTCTTACAAGATTATGTTTATTTGGTATCTGTTCAAATCCACCATCTTCACTCTCTATGAACTCCAGAACTGGATGGGAAAATGGAAGGCCAGCAATCATGAAGCTGAGCACTTAAAACAGAGATCCCAGCAGTGTTGAAGAACCTACAAGGGGCCGGGCATGGTGGCTCACGTCTGTAATCCTAGCACTCTGGGAGGCCGAGGCAAGCGGATCACCTGAAGTCAGGAGTTCAAGACCAGCCTGGCCAACATGGTGAAACCCCGTCTCTACTAAAATACAAAAATTAGCTGGGCATAATGGCGGGTGCCTATAATCCCAGTGACTCGGGAGGTTGAGATGGGAGAATTGCTTGAACCCAGGAAATGGTGGTTGCAGTGAGCTGAGATGGCACCACTGCACTCCAGCCTGGGCAGCTGAGCCGGACTCCGTCTTCAAAACAAACAAACAAAAAAAACACCCACAACGAGAAAAGCCTGCTTCTTCCTTTCATGGAAAATTCATAGCGCCAAGGAATTTGTGACTACCAGATAGAAATAAACTCCCTTTTGCAACTCTACCCAAAACTATACCAAACACCAATATACCATTAGCAAAAGCTATATAGCACCTTGGACTTGGAGGCAAAGTATCAACTATAATTATGATGATGAGAAAAGAAGCTGGGGCATGGCAAACCTCTGAATGATTTATCTGAGGTGCTATCATGCCAATCACATACGATATGGTACTAATGCCTGTTAGGAATCTTCCATAGGATTTCTTTTGGTAGCTGTTACACAGGATTTTTTTTTTTTTGCAGTTATTAAAAATAAAAAACTACTTACATATTTGTACATAATGCCTCTCTCATTATAGTTTTCCTGTAAGATTGTCACTAAAAGAATGACAAGACACATGACCTGAAAATGATCTCCTGGTGAGGGAAATCCTTTTGAGATGGAGTTTTGCTCTCGTTGACCAAGCTGGAGTGCAATGGCACCATCTCAGCTCACTGCAACCTCTGCCTTCTGGTTCAAGCCATTCTGCCGCAGCCTCCCAAGTAGCTGAGATTACAGGCGTGTGCCACCACGCCCAGTAATTTTTTGTATTTTTAGTAGAAACGGGGTTTCACCATGTTGGCCAGGCTGGTCTCGAACTCCTGACCTCAGGTGATCCGCCCGCCTTGGCCTCCCAAAGTGCTGAGATTACAGGCGTGAGCCACCGTGCCCAGCTGGGAAATTGTTTATATTGTGCCTTCCCCAGAACAGAGCAGAGCAGCATCAGTCATAAGGATCTGCACTACATTTCTGAGCAAAGCTGTGTCCTCAAAGCAACAAAGAGTTCAGGGAAACAAGCAGGATGGTTTCCCCTGAAAACACCTGCCACCTACTCAATCCCATAGAAAGAAACTGGACACCACAAGAATGACCAGAGGCCACTGAACTAAGTGGCTTTTCCCCTGTGCCCAGGCAGGCACTGAGCTTTCATAAGGGAATGACCTTCATGACTTATTTTCACCCAGAGAAGGTAAGTTCAATTTCAAAATGCTCATAGTGTAGATGGCAGGACTTCAATCAACTAGGTAAGAATAGGCTTAATTCCCCTCAGAATACAAGAAAATAGTTAAAACCTCTCTAGGACATTATTGCAGCCAGGATTTCTTCCATTTATGGATGTGGGTCCTAAAGAAAAAGACTTTCATTTTCTTTGGTGTGTGGGGTAAAGAAAAACAGGAATGTCTGACAAACTACGACAGAGCAGCATGAATGAAATACGTGTAACTCACCCCTCCCAAACAAAATTAAAGGACCAAATTATAAAGAAATCATTTCAAATTGCCTGCTGCTTCTCCGTACAAAAAAATCAATGGCAGAAAAACTCTTTATTAAAGAGCTTTTATCTTTCATGTCCTAATCATCAAGAAACACCTCTTGTGATTCAACCAACCCCTAAAACTTAGTGTCAGGAACAGTCTCAGCACCGCAAGGACCAGCACACTGACCCAGGTCCGTGGGCCCGGTGGCCTGGGCCCAGAGGAAACCCAAATCAATTGCTTCCTTGGCAGAACTGGCCACACGCACAGGTCCTCCTTCCACCAACACTGGTCTGGGCAGAAAGACCTTCAACCCCTGTTCTATTAAATATCGTAAGCATATTGGTCACCATCACAAGCTACTTGACAAATAGAAATGTTTGTCTCCCTGCTTAAAAAAAAAGAAACACTTTAACCTTTGTTCCAGGCACTATCTTAACTTAAACAGATAATGTTTACTAGAGTGTAGTGGGAGAAGAACTTTCTTGATGCAGATTTGGCATGTTTTGGTCCATGCTCATTAACGGTGTCCAGTGTAAGCTTTAAACCAGGAGGTCACCGAGGCTGCTGCAGAGGAGATCATCCCACCGGCACTGCTGCTCGCGATGGGTGGGGATGCCTGGGTGCTCTGACTCTGGGAGACTTCCACGGGCTGGGAAGGGATATCACAAAACCGGGGACTAGGCAGGTTCTCCCAGTCTGTGCCCAGGTCGGTTTCTTCATCGCTCATGCGCTCGTCTCCGCTCTCATCTGATTCTCCAGCAACTCCGGGATCCACAAATTCCATGGACTCCTCAAGGTCTGCTCGTACTTCAAAGGGCCCTGACCTGTGTGCAGACAATGAGGGTCTCTTTAGGATAATCACCATTCTCAACACCAGAAAATATGCCATCTTCCCGAAGGCCCTCGCCTGAGGGGATGAGGCATGCCACATGCTGCATTCATTCAAGTCTGTGCAGCACTCCGTGTTGACTATGATCGCGTTTTCCTTTCCCCAAATAATCTCCATCCATGTTTTAAATAAAATCATGATACCACAATTTCCCACAAGTCTACCTACTTAATTGGTGATGACCCTGCATAGCAAAAAAATCCTCTTCACTTATGACTTATTTTCACCCAGAGAAGATAAGTTCAATTTCAAAATGCTCATAGTGCAGCATGAGATGGCCCATGTTGGTCCTAAGTCTGACTTCCTGTTGTAAAGAACTGCACTGTCTATGAAGTAAATACAGGGCACTCCAATGAGACAATTCTAACAAAAAGCCACTTGATGTATACTCTGGATATTATTTAGTATAGTAAGTCATATATATAAATGGTACACAAAGAAGACTCAGTGGCCTCCTGTACACGTTTAAAAATATCACCACAATTTTCTAGGACACATTTGTAGCACAGAATGAGGCACAACTGTGTAGAATACATTCAGAGGCAATGCTGTATATTTCTGCACCATATTTCAGGAGAAAACAATTTCTATGTCTCAAAGGCCCCTAATGACACCCTCATGCCAAGTCCTATTACCCTTTCTCAGGCCTCATCCTCTTTGCCGGCACCTCAGCACAGGGAACTGAGTCAGCAAACCTCAGAAGTCTTTCTGCATTTCTTTTTTTTACTGAGACAGAGTCTTGTTCTGTTGCCCAGGCTAGAGTGCAGTGGCACGGTCTTGGCTCACTGCGGCCTCCACCTCCCAGGTTTAAGTGATTCTCCTGCCTCAACCTCCTGAGTAGTTGGGATTACAGGTGCCCGCCACCACGCCCATCTAATTTTTGTAGCTTTAGTAGAGACGGGGTTTCACCGTGTTGGCCAGGCTGGTCTTGAACTCCTGATCTCAAGTGATCCACCCACCTCGGCCTCCCAAAGTACTGGGATTAAAACAGGCGTGAGCCACCGCGCCCGGCCACCTTTCTGCTTCTTTTTCCCCTCCCTTTCAAATGCCCCTCAGCTCTGGCTCCAGGGCAACCATGCTGCATGTCCTCCCTGTAGGCAGCCACCCCCACCCACTGCCTTCCAGGGAACTGCCCTGCAACCAGCTACAGGATGGGACCAAGGTGCTGCTATCTCCCTGCTGCTGCCCCCAAGATAAGCACACGACACCTTGGTTCATTTAAGGGTTTCACTGATAACAACTTTGGGGAACAAAAGGAGAGGTCAAAATAAATAGCAGGCAGAAATGAGAGTTTAGAATTGTACAGCCTGACATGTCAGCCTAGGGTCCCAAATTCTTCACAGCCTTCACAATGATGAACGGCTAGTACTGGCCTCCAACACACCTCACCAGGTCTGCACCTTTGACTCACTTTTTACAGGAGCAAGCAGCCCTCATTCCTCCCAGACACCTGTGCTTCCCAGCTGGGTAAAGTAAAAATAATAGCTATCATTTATGCTCCAGGGACTGTTTTTAGGTCTTTAGTAATTAAATTGGAAGATATGCCATGGGGTTTCCCACTTGGTATCCAGTGAGCAATTTACATTTTCAAAGAGCCCATCAGGCCAGGCGCAGTGGCTCACGCCTGTAATCCCAGCACTTTGGGAGGCTGAGGCGGGTGGATCACAAGGTCAGGAGGTCAAGACCATCCTGGCTAACACGGTGAAACCCTGTCTTTACTAAAAATACAAAAAGTTAGCCAGGCGAGGTGGCGGGCACCTGTAGTCCCAGCTACTCGGGAGGCTGAGGCAGGAGAACAGCGTGAATCCCAGAGGCAGAGCTTGGAGTGAGCTGAGATTGCGCCAGTGCACTCCAGCCTGGGCGACAGAGCGGGACTCCGTCTCAAACAAACAAAATACAAAGAGCCCCTCAGACTACGGGGCTTCCAAGTTTACTAGGCCCCACCCTGCCCAGAAGTCAGTATTTTGCAAGGGTGAAGGGAGTAGAACCTCCTACTGCCCCTTGAATTTCTCTGCCAGCAAACGAATGGCCACTGCACAGTTTTTAGCTCTGAGCACCCTTTTCTGTATCCTCACATTTCTCCTTGCACTTCATTTCTTTTCTCCCCTTTTTCTATTCCTTGGCAAACAGTTCTACCTAAAGCCATCTTTTCAGATTCCTCTCCTAGCGCCACTCCCAAATATCCTCTGGTTACTAAACCCTCAGGTTCATCCCAGATATCTGAACTAGTCTCAAAATTTTAGCTGGCTGGGATTCCTCCTCTCCCTCATCCCGCTCTGTGTCTGGGGTCACCAGTGCTACCTGTTATCATTAAATAAGCCCCCTTTCCATTCTCAATTCGTCACTCTGGCCCAGGTCCTCACCTTATCACCACTTCCCACCTGCCTCCTCTTGCTGGAGAGCTGCCTCTCTCTCCTTCTGGCACGCACCCACTAAAAATGTTCACAATTTAAATTCTTTGCCTGGGCTCCTTCCTTTACTAAACCCAAGATGCTCTGATTCTGTTCTCTTCAGCTGTACAGTCCAGGGGACCTCAAAACTGACTGCCAGGCTAAGTCTCTTGGTTTCCCCAGATCCCCTAAAGGCTCCAGTCAGCTTTTTACCACAGCTTGCTCCTCCCTTCCTCCCTCCCTCCCTTCCTTCCTTCCCTTTCTCCCTCCCTTCTTTCCCTTTCTCCCTTCCTCCCTTCCTCATTCCCCTCCTTTCTTCCTCCCTCCCTTTCTTCCCCAGTCAGCTTTATCCATAGCTCGCTCCTTCCTCCCTCCCTTCCTTCCTTCCTTTTTACCACAGCTCCTTCCTTCCCTCCTCCCTCCAAGGCTCAGCCTGTTTTCTTCTTTGATGCTGCCTTCTCTAATCCTGGGGTCTTAGTTTTCCCAGGAGGCAGGCAGAAGGGACAGAGAGGAGGAAATGACATTTCCTGCAGGCAGAGTTCCTGGTGGACTCCAGTTCTCTGCGTGGAGAAACTCACCTGGCATGGAGCAGGTGCTCAGCTAAGTACAATGAAAAGCGACTGAATGGAAGACTCTTCAAGGAGCCCGTATGGAACAATTTTGGTTCCAACAATCAACCTACATCTCTGAGAAGCCACAGAGCAGGAGGAGGGTCGTGGCAGAGGCCCCTGCGATGTTTCTCCACCCAATGCCTCTCTCCCACCACTTCCAGATTAGAGATACATCACCTGCCTGCCAGACCCCAAGCTAGAGACACAGCCCACATAACCAGCTAGCAAAATAAGCTAGCAAAATAATTCATCCTATTTTGCTTAATGTCTTTGAGGAATAAAGATTACAAAATAGTTTCCTAATTTTTAGGTTAGCTTAATAATGGATATCTTTTTTTCAAGGCCCTGAACCAGGAATACTCATTTTCTCATGGTGCTGCAGGGAGGTATTCTACCAATTAAGGCAACAAAAAGATCTTTCTGGCTTTGTAAAAGTCACTTTTACAATATATCCTATTTCAAATATGTGGGAGTATATGCATTTATGGATACAGAGACTGCACAAAGGATAAGCAATGGGCAAAATATTAATATTAACAGGTGAATCTGGGTAAGGGTGCATGTCTGTACTATTTTTATTTTTATTACTTTTTTTTTATTTTGAGATGGAGTCTCACTCTGTTTCCCAGGCCAGAGTGTAGTGGCACGATCTCAGCTCACTGCAACCTCCGCCTCCTGGGTTCAAGCGATTCTCCTGCCTCAGCCTACCAAGTAACTGGAATTATATCCACCATGCCCAGATAATTTTAGTACTTTTAGTAGAGATGCAGTTTCCCATGTTGGCCAGGCTGGTCTCAAACTCTTGACCTCAAGTGATCCACCCACCTCAGCCTCCCAAAGTGCTGGGATTACAGGTATGAGCCACCATGACTGGCCCTATTTTATTTTTTTTGTAATTTTCTGTAAGTTTAAATTTTTTTCCAAAAAAAAAAAAAAAAGTTTATCTTTTCAGAATAGAATCCTCAGTTCTGCCAGTCTGAATAAAACAGGAAATCCCACCCAGGTTCCATTAACAATCTTCTTTACACTTTGATTCTGATGAAGCTGGTGGGAAAAGGGGACTTTTGAAGTTCTACTTCCTGTCCTCTGGCCATAAACTTAGATGTGACTCACAGCCTAATCGTGTGTGCAGTTCTAAATGGAAAACCTGACTCAAGAGCAGGCCTACAGAAAACTTCAGACCCGCTACAAAAATTCACCTCCAGTATGAGTGCCCTTCCCCGCAACTACCAGCAACACTGGATTCACTGCTCCTTCCCATTTTTGTCAAACTGATGGTTGCAAATGGAAACTTGTTTTGAATTGCATTTAAAATTTTTTATTATTTTAATTTTTTTTTAAGAGATGGGGGTCTCACTGTGTTGCCCAGGCTGAAGTACAGTGGCTGTTCACAAAAGTGATCACAGTTCACTGCAGCCTCCAACTCCTGAGCTCAAGTGATCCTCCTGCCTTAGCCTCCCAAGTAGCTGGGACTACAGGCACGTATCACTGTGCCTGGCTGCATTTTTTTTTTTGTTCTTCTTGATTGAGCCTAAAGATTTTTTTCCTTTGAATACTGACTACCTTCATCTTTTGTGTGAGCTGCATGTTTTAATCTTTTGTCTATTTCTCTAATAGGTTGTTGGTCTTTCCTGTACTGACTTGAAAGATTTAAGTTGTTTAGATTTTAATCTGTTGTCTGTTATAGAGGTTGCAAAACCTATCTATGACGTCTTTTAACTTTGTTTATGGCAGCTTTCACTAGACACACTCAGAGTTTTGACACAGGAAGATGTCTAACTCCTTTCCTTTATGGTTTTTGGGTTTTGTGGCTTACTTGGGAATTCTCTCACCATCCTATCATTATAAAACACTGTCCTTTGGCTTATTTTATAGATTTTTTTAAATAAGGCTGTTTATATCATCTGGATTTTATTTTTATATATAGAATGTGGTATGAACTCAACTTCCCCCCATATGAATACCCAACTGGCCCCACACTATTGAAACATTATCTGATTCAATGCCTCCTCTATCATAAGATTATATTTCCACATATACAAGAGTCTGTTTTGGGACTATTCTCTTCCTCTAATCACTCCACCTATTTGCATGCTAACAGCATTCTGTTTTAATTACCTTTACGCTACGTTTTAAATGGACCAACCCCATCCCTCATTACTGTTTTCAAAACTTCCTTGCAGACTATACTTCTGGTTGCACTTTAGAATCAGCTTGTCAAAGCTCCATGAAATACGATCAGTCTTCCTTTTGAGAAGTAGCCCTTTTGCAACACTGAGCCTTCTCATCCTGGAAAATCATAAGGGTTTTCCCTGCCTGTGGCTTTCTTTCAGCTCCACTCCTCATATAGTGTGTAGCAGCCATTCAAAAAATACATGTGGAATAAAAAATAAGCTTCATAATTTTTATAATCATTTTACATACATTTTATTAAGATCACTGCTATAGAATTTACAGTTTTTGCTGCTACAATAAAAGGAAGACTTTTTCCATTAAATTTCCAAACTGGTTGCTGTTGGCACACAAGAAAGCAACTGTTTTTTGTATGTTTATCTTTTTCTTTCTGAAGAGACAAGGTTTCATTCTGTCATCCAGGTTGGAGTGCAGTGGTACAAACTCCCGCAGCCTGGAACTCCTCAACTCAGGTGACCCTCCCACCTCAGCCTCCAGAGTAGCTGGGACTACAGGCATGCATTACTGTGCCTGGCTAAATTTTTTTTTTTTTTTACTTTTTGTAGAGATGGAGTCTCACTATGTTGCCCAGGCTGGTCTTGAACTCCTGGGCTCAAGTGATCCTCGCACTTCAGCCTCCTACGTAGCTGGGATTATAGGCGTGAGCCACCATGCCTGGTTTGAACTATCACTTCAAATAGTTTCTTAGTTCTCTTGGGAATCCAGTTCAATAATTATACCATCTACAATAATCCCAACTTAGTTTATTTCTTTCCAATATAAATACACCTCACTTCTTTTTAAAAATGCTTTGCCTTGGCAAGGCCTCCAGAGCTGTTAACACAGCACTGACAGTAGGCATCCTTGATTTTTTCCTATGTAATCTATTACATAAATGACATCAATATCTATGTAAGTAACGTGCCATTAAGTATAACTTTCCTTGTAGGTTTGTGATAGATATCCACTAGTAATAATCTACTTGCTAGTAATTTTTCCCCCTAATTATTAATGGGAACTGCATTTTATTTAATTCTCTTCAGCATCTATCAGCTCGATCTTATGGTTTTTCTTCTTTAATCTGTCAATGTGATGAAATAATAAACACTGGTTAACTGCATGAGTATCTCTGACTGTGGAGGCAGCCAGGTGGGAGCTGAGACCCCGGCTCCACCAGTTGCACTGGCTCTGTGACCATGGCCATGAGTTACTTGACCATACTAAGCTTCAGTTTCTCCTGTCTATAAAGTAGGAATAATATCCAAGGCAAGTAAAGAAGTTGGCCCTGTGTCAATAAAGAGTGGATCAATAAATATTAGCTCTTATTAATAAGGATAAATTTCCTAATTTGAGCCCGTTACAGGTAAGGTACAGAGAGGATGGTGAGTAAACTCACAGAAACCAACCATCAAAACTGGCATGGATTTCTAATGTTCACATTTCCATGGCTCATGAACCAATGAGGGATCAGGGGTGAGAGGCGTGAACTCCCTGTAAAATGGCACAACATTGTAAGTATATGTGCAGTTTCCTGGCGAGTTCACAGCTTTTCATAAAGGAGTCTATGTCCCAGAAATGTTAACTGTCTGAGGTGGGGAGGGGAAGGAAGCATAAGACAATGGTTAAAGTCAGATTATTACCGAAAGTTAACTGCTGCGTGGGGGAAGCCAGGCGCACGCGTCAGAGGACAAGGCCTCCCCTAATGCCTCGGGTTTCAGTAGACGGATGATGCAGAAGGGAATCCCAAAAGAACTTTCCCGCCATTTGTCTTGAGCCACACCTCTAGTACCTTTTATCTCCAACAAATGGTGATCAGATTGACTCAGTGATAAGAAAACCATGCGGCTGGGCACGGTGGCTCAAGCCTGTAATCCCAGCACTTTGGGAGGCCGAAGTGGGTGGATCACCCAAGGTCAGGAGTTTGAGACTAGCCTGGCCAACATGGTGAAACCCTGTCTCTACTAAAAATATAAAAATTAATCAGGCATGGTGGTGCGCACTTGTAATCCCAGCTACTCGGGAGGCTGAGGCAGAAGAATCGCTGGAACCTGGGAGGTGGAGGTTGCAGTGAGCGGAGATTGCACCACTGCACTCTAGCCTGGGTGACAGGATGAAACTCCGTCTCAAAAAAAAAAAGAAAATTGTGAATTGTTAACGATGGACAAGGAGTGAGCAGGAGCAAAAGAAAATGTGCAGGAAACAGGGCAGACACTAAGTAGGGCTAGAGAGTTCCCAGCTTTTTTATAAAGGGGTCTATGTCCAGGAAGGGCTGGAGAAGAAATAGACGCAGATCCAAAGACATGGTCTTTGGACTTCAGGGAGAGCACAAAAAGGCACCACTCCAGGAACACTTGGGTTCTTCGACTGTGCTTTAGGTATTAAAAATGATTGATATTAATTTTTTCTAAGACATGTTTACAGAAAAAAACCCATGAAGTTCAAATATAATTACCTTTGTTTCTTTCTGTATGGGACTCCGCAATTTTTGTCCGGTTTGAGGAGTTTGGGATTAGGGAACACGACTCTACTATGCCAATATACCATTCCTCTAACAGGAGTCACAAAAACACTTAGAGAAAAGCAACAAATACCTTCTTACCTGCCTAGGTGTTCAGAGCTCGGGCTGACCAGGTACATTAGATTCCTGAGGGTATGCAGTGGTTGTAACTGATCTAAATTTACATGCTAAAACAAAATTAAAGAATTGGTTAATATTTTCGATTATTTAACAAAGTAAAATTAGTTCACAACCTATTTTCATACCTGAGAAAAACAAAGGTAAAGAATATTTGCATTCAGTTTCTTCACTGCTCGAGTAAATTTCTGCTTGCTTAGATTTTCGCCACAAAATTCACTGTAAAACAAATATACAATTTATAAAGTTGTATTTTTTTGAGGAAATTATATATTAAGATTTCCATTTACAGTACAATTAGGTATAGCACATACTCTGTGCCCTTTGACTCCTTAGTAAATTGCACTTAAAGACTTTCTAAGAATACACCATTCCCCTCAGAGAACAATTACACTGCATCTATACACATTACGAAGGCACACACCCTTTGACCAAGCAATTCCACTTCAGGACATTTATTCTACACAAATATCTGCACACTAATGAAATGAAAAATGTACAAGATTATTTCTTGAAGCATCAACAGCAGACTGGTAAGATCCTGACACCTGTACAGAAAGGTAAACTATATGACTGTCATCTGCTTTATGCAGAATGGCAGTCAAAGGCTTACAACGGCCCTGTGAGGCCCACAGATTTGCACCCCATCTTCTTCTCTGCCCTCGTTATTCTATCCAGGACTTTGCAGCTGCCATTCTTTTTGCCCACAGCCTCTTTCCTTAGGGGTCCACACAGCCTGCTTCCTCCCTCCCTCCCTCAGTTCCCCTATGACCACACACCTGCCCACTCAAACACAGCAAGCCCCTCTCTCACCACATTCCCTTTCTCTTACCTTTTTTGTTTTTTAGGCAGGGTCTCATTCTGTCACCCAGGCTGGGGTGCACTGGCATGATCACAGCTCACTACAGCCAGTAGCCTCAATCTCATGGGCTCAAGCGATCCTCCCACCTCAGCCTCCCGAGTAGCTGGGACTATAGGTGTGTGTCACCACACCCAGCTAATTTTTTTTTTATTTTTAGTAGCGACAAGGTCTCACTATGTTTCCCAGGCTGGTCTCGAACTCCTGAGCTTAAGTGATCCTCCTGCCTCAGCTCCCACAGTGCTGGGATTACAGGCAGGCATGAGCCACCGTACCTGGCCCTCTCATCCTGTTTTAATGTTCACGGCACTTACTGCCATGTGACGTGCTGTTGATTTGTTTACTATTTATGCTGGGCCCTCCATGCAAATGTGAGCTCCAAGAGGGCAGGGATTATTTTTTTGTCACCAGTGTATCCTCCAGTGCTGGCACACAGTAGGTACTTCATAAACATTTGTTACATAACTAAAAATTTTTAAAGCAAAGTTTATAACACCATAGTATAGCATACTACCATCTGTGTTTATTTAAAGGGGGAAGATGATGGCTGCGTGCAGTGGCTCATGAGTGTAATCCCAGCACTGTGGGAGGCAGAGGAGGGTGGATCACTTGAGCCCAGGAGTTCAAGACCAGCCTGGGTAACATAGGGAGACCCTATCTCATACAAAAAAAATACAAAACAAATTAGCCAGGTGTGGTAGCGTGCACTGTAGTCCCAGCTACTTGGGAGGCTGAGGTGCGAGGATCGCTTGGGCCTGGGGCGGGATGGAAGTTGCAGTGTGCTGAGATAGCGCCACTGCACTCCAGCCTGGGCGACAGAGTGAGACCTTGTCTCAAGAAAAAAGAAGAAAGCAAACTTTTAGTTTTTAAAAAAAATTAAACAGAATTTTTTTTAAGCAGGAGAAGACGGTAATAATACGTTTATATATGCTTGAAATGCAATGATAGCTGGAGGGTAGTAGGAAGGTTGTAGTACAAACTGGGTAGACTGTATATCTTTAACTTTTTTGAGTTTTATTTATTTACTTTTGAGACGGAGTCTCACTCTGACACTCAGGCTGGAGTGCAGTGGTGTGATCTCGGCTCACTGCAACCTCCAGCTCCCGGGTTCAAGCGATTCTCGGCCTCAGCCTCCAAATAGCTGGGATTACAGGCACAGGCCACCATGCCCAGCTAGTTTTTGTATAAATGTTTTGAATTTTAAACCATGGGAGTTTTTTATTAAAAAAAAACAACAACAACAAACAAAAAGAATTCAGGGCAGGGCACAGTGGCTCACCTGTAATCCCAGCACTTTGGGAGACCAAGGCAGGCAGATCACTTGAGGTCAGGAGTTCAAGAGCAGCCTGGCCAACATGGCAAAACACCCCTCACTCCTAAAAATACAAACATTAGCCAGGCGTGGTGGTGGGTGCCTGTAATCCCAGCTACACAACAGGCTGAGGTGGGAGGATTGCCTGAAACTGTGAGGTGGAGGTTGCAGTGAGCAGAGATTGTGCCACTGCACTCTGGCCTGGGCAACAGAGCAAGAGGTCTCAAAACAACAACAACAACAACAACAAACCAAATAATTCAACAGCTACAATTTAACATATGAGGATGTGCAGCAAACCCTCTGAACATCCTGGTACTCCCCTTTATATTCTCTGTGGTCTTCTTGAAGGCTTCATGGACAATTGTAAGATAATGAAACTAATCTGCACATAAGGCTTTTGAAATTAATCTCAATATTTCAATCTGACTTTCTTTGTCTTGATAATACTTACATTCTTATTTTTGGTTTACTGGAATAAATATGGACAAGATAGAAACCCGAAAGAGCCATGATAAAGATGACATTACCACCTTCAATTACTTGCCTGTTGCACAGCTTTTTGGGAAGATTTACATCAAGTATATGAGACAGAATGTTGACCAGCTGAGTTGCATAGCACAGCGCAGCACTGATGGTGTAGGCAGGGTTACTCTGCTCCATGTCTGCAGTAGGAAAACAAGCACCATGTACAAAACCTTAATTCTAGCAAAACTACTAATGAGCCAAGAGTTTATCATTTATGATTTTATCATGATAGCACTGTTACATTTTAGTGCTTACTCAATAGATGCTCCATGACCAGACATAAATAGTCCCTTATTTGTATTTTTTTTTTTTTTTTTTTTTTGCTGAGAGCAATGTAACAGGGCAAATGGGCCTAAATAGACCCAGCATAAATGAAATTAAAGTCTGACCTGCGTGAACCTGATAATGTAGTATCAAAATAAAGGCCCAACTTGAATGTCACTTCCCCAGAAAGGCCTCTCCTGACAACCCTACGGAAGAGTCATCCCTTCCTCTGTACCCCACCCCACCCAAGGATGCTCCCCTAGTTCCTTCCACGGCACCCACTCAATGGACAGCACCTCGATCATTTACTTGCTTCCTACCTTTCTCCCCTGAGAAGGGCAAAGGGCCACATCTGTCTCGGTCACCTTTTTATCTCCCACACCCGGCAATGTGCACAACACAAAGCATGAGCTCACTAAATATTTACTGAGTGACTAAACGAACAATCTTTCTCCACCAAAGAGAAACTGCAGGGGTTTTAAAGGGTTTTCCATTGGGGCCTTTCAGTCTCCATTTAGGACCTACTAAAACACATTACAAAGTTATACTCTAAAAAGATGGGTCTCAACAGGTGAGATATACTTCTTTAAATAATGTCTTCTTATATAAACAAGGCAATATTAACCCCCAAAAGATGAGACTTCTAAAAAATGTTTTCAGTCCATCAAGTGATGAATAAACAACATGTGGCTTATCCATACAATGGAATATTATTCAACCATGAAAAGGAATGAAACACTATATATATCATGTGGATGAACCTTGAAAACATTATGCTAAGTGAAAGAAGTCTGACACAAAAAGCTATATATTCTGTGATTCCATTTATATAAGTTGCCCAGAACAGGCAAATCTATAGACACAGAAAGCGATGTGTGGTTGCCAGGAGCTGAGGGGAAGGGAGAGTTGGAGAATGTGACACTTTCATGCCATGGGGTTTCTGTCTGGGATGATCAACATGTTTTGAAACAACACAGAGGTGATGGGAGCACAGTGCTGTGAACATACTAAATGCCCCTGAATTGTTCACTTGAAAGTTGCTCATTTTGTTAGGTCAATTTTACCTATAACTATCTCTATACATAGATTTCAAAGGATATGCTGCTTCTCACCAGGCCCCTGGGTTGTTTTCTTCTCCTCCACCCAGCTGTAGTAGGCAGAGTAGTCCCCATTGTTAGGGAGGCTAATCCAAGGCCCTGTAATGCTGATGCTGGTGTCTCCGTTGTGGTCGTCACAGACCCATCGTCCTGAGAGGTAAGTTGTCCTCCGGGCTTCGGCAAGCTTGCTCACAGTGCTGGAGGTCATGGCACTGTCACTCTCTGAAGACACATCTGCGGGGTCTCTACAAGTAGGAAGATACATATGGATTTCAAGAGAGAGGGTTTTTAAGGGCATGCAACAGACCTGCAAGACATGCTAGAACATCGAAAAGCTGCCTATGAGCATGGGAATTTTACATTACATTTTTATTTTTTATTTTTAGAGATGGGTGTCACTCTGTTACCCAACAGGGAGGGCAGTGACAGAGGCAATCATAGCTCACTGAAGCCCTGACTCCTGGACTCCAGAGATCCTCCTACCTCAGCCTCCTAAGGAGCTGGGACTACAGGTACCTACCACATCTGGCTAACTTAAAAAAATTTTTTTTGTAGAGATGGGGTCTCACTTTGTTGCCCAGGCTGGTCTTGAACTCCCGGCCTCAAGCAATCCTCTGAAAGTGCTGAGATTATAATCATGAGCTACCGTGACCAGCCAAAGTACAAATATTTCAGTTGTGAGCCACCATGCCTGGCCAGGAATTTAACTGGAATATATGTAGAAAAGAGCTTGCTATCAGAGAGGAAGATCAAACCAGCTGTATGTGAGGAAGACAGAACCATGAGGTAGGGCTGAACATATTAGGTTCTCAAACTACTTGGTCTCAACACCTCGCTACATGCTTAAAACACTTTGGAATCCCAAAGAACTTTTGTTTATATGGGTTAGATTAAAGATACTTACTGAAGTAGAAATACTGAGAAAACATAAATAATTCATTGAAAATACCAATAAACCTATTATACATTTTATGAAAAAAATCTTTTCAAAACAAAAAATTAGTAAAAGTGAAACTGTTTTACATTTTAAAACTCCCTTTAATACTCAGTCTTTCTGTTGTTCTTTCAAGTAAAATAGCATCCCACAAAACAGCAGCTAGTTCAGCGTGCAGCTCAGTCTCTCAAGTGTTTTTCCTTGAGCCAGTAATGGTACTTCAGTGTGCAGCACAGGGGCCTTATGCATGCTTCCCATGCCACAGCCAGCCCCGTCTTCACAGGTTCCATGTCTCGAACTAACTGAGGACCAAAAATATTCGGGGGAAAAAAAAGAAAATAAACAATAGGGCTAGGTGCGGTGAGACTCACACCTGTAATCCCAGCACTTTGGGAGGCTGAGGTGGGCAGATCACTTGAGGTCAGGAATTCGAGACCAGCCTGGCCAACACAGTGAAACGCCATTGCTACTAAAAATACAAAAATTAGCTAGGTGTGGTGGTGGGCGCCTGTAATCCCAGCTACTTGGGAGGCTAAGGCGGGAGAATTGCTTGAACCTGGGAGGCAGAGGTTGCAGTGAGCCAAGATCACGCCACTACACTCCAGCCTGGGTGACAGAGAGCGAGACTCCATCTCAAAAACAAAAAACAAAAAACAAAAAAACAAAAAACAAGAACAACAAAAAATAACAACAAGCTGCCATGATGACTCATGCCTGTAATTCCAGCACTTTCAAAGGTCAAGGCAGGTGGACTGCTTGAGTCCAGGAATTCAAGGTTATAATGAGCTATGATCACACCACTGCGCTCCAGCCTGGGCAACAGAATGAGACTCCCTCTCAAAACTCCCTCTCAAATCAAAAAGCCAAAAAACCCACCATAAGAAGTCACAGCAGGTATAAACGTACTGAGGGGGAAGAACATAGTGTGCCTGGGGAACAGAGATGTTCAGTGTGGCTGGTGTGTGGGATGCACAAGGGAAGTGCCAGGAGACGGTACTGGGAAAGCAGGTAGGAAGCAGGCAGACTGGGAAGGGCCTTCTGTGCTGCACCAAATTTAGATTCTGTCCTCTCGGCCAGGGGTTCTTCATATCTTTCCTTCTGCCACAACATACGTGTAAGATAACTGCTACCGCCTGTCACAGATAAGACTGTGGCCAGTTATGAGCTGTACTGCTATGTCTCCCTTCTCCCACAAGAAGTTGAGAGAAATGAAAACAAGAAACCTTATTAGGAGGATAACTTTAAAACCACCAATGTCTTTTAAAAAAAAATTAATGGCATATAATAATATACACTAAATAAAATATTAAAACAGCACAGAAATAGTTTTTTTTCACGTTTTCTCTTCGTGTGTGTATTTTCTTTTTGAAAAAATGTCAGCCTTACAGAAAAGTTGCAAGAATTTTAAAGTTTCCCTGTATACATTTTGCTCAACTTCCCCAAAGTATCAATTCAGGAAAATATTATACAATAATCATAATCAGATAATTAGCACTGCTACAACTATTATAACTAATTATAGGACCTTTATTCAATTCTCTCCAAACTGTCCTGCTAATATCTCTTTTGGGGTTCAGGATCCAAGATCACACATTGCACTCGCTGCTTAGCTCTCCTAAAAACTTTCTATTCTGCTCTATTTTGAATCTGCCTTTTTTTTTTTTTTTTTTTTTTTTTTTTCATTTATTTTTTTGAGACGGAGTCTCGCGCTGTCGCCCAGGCTGGCGTAAAGTGGACGGAGCTCAGCTCTCTTCCACCTCCGCCTCCCGGGTTTCCGCCATTCTCCTGCCTCAGCCTCCCGAGTAGCTGGGACTACAGGCGCCTGCCACCACGCCCGGCTAGTTTTTTGTATTTTTTAAGTAGAGACGGGGTTTCACCGTGTTAGCCAGGATGGTCTCGATCTTCTGACCTCGTGATCCGCCCGTCTCGGCCTCCCAAAGTGCTGGGATTACAGGCTTGAGCCACCGCGCCCGGCCAAATCTGCCTTTTTATTTTTCTATTTGCCAACTCTTACTAATCACAAAATACTTAGAGAGCTGCTTCTCAAGCTGGAAGCAGCCATCAGTCTTTTTGGTTTTTAGGAAGCCAACTCTGGTAACAGACTAAAGGACAGACTAGAGAGAATAGTTATGAAACTAGCAACAGTCCAGTGAGTGTCAGTTTCCAGGAAAAGGTGCTGGAGAGTGAGAGCAGTCAGAAGAGACAGGAAAATCCTCAATAGAGCAGTCTGGTGGCTTGTGGTTGAATAAAACGGAAGCCTTCGGTGGTAGTTTCCAAATCTGCTGACCAGCAGCAGCATCAGGGAAGTTTAAAGATACAGAAGTATTACAAGATGGACTGGGAGGTTAGAGGGGTGCCCTCTGGAACCTCTATTTCTCAGATGAACAGCCCGATGGGGGAATCACTGTCCTGGCCATCCCACCAGAAGTTATCCATGGACTGCCGCCTAAGACTAAAGTCACAGTATTCAGTGCTCGATAACTGTTAACACAATAAGCAGCAGTCACCAGGAAAAGTCTAAGTCAACATGTAGTGCCCACCATATCAGAGACCCCAAGCTCTAGATGTTTTCTTATGTATTTGGTCATGATTTCTCTGTGAAAAAGGCATTTTTAAATCTCCATTTATCAGAGAAAGAAATCAAGATTTTGAGGTCCAAGAACATGCCCCACAACACACAACGAATAAATGGCCCAATATCGCCCATCAGATGGTTCTTTGTTTGTTTATTTGAGACAGAGTCTTGCTCTGTCACCCAGGCTGGAGTGCAGTGGCACAATCTTGGCTCACTGTGACCTCGGCCTCCGGGTTCAAGCGATTCTCCTGCCTCAGCCTCCCAACTGGCTGGGACTACAGGCATGCGCCACCACGCCTGGCTAATTTTTGTATTTTTAGTAGAGACAGGGTTTCGCCATGTTGGCCAGGTTGGTCTCAAACTCCTGACTTCAGATGATCCGCCTGCCTCGGCCTCCCAAAGTGTTGGGATTACAGGCATGAGCCACCATTACCAGCCATCAGATGGTTCTTAATCAAGAGTGTGAGTCAGTACCTCATCTAGAAGCTCCAGGAGAGTACACAAGCCTGGGCCCCACCCCTCACCTGGCTGCCTCCCCAGCTTTGTGCAGTGCGTACTGTTTGTTGAAGCAGATAAGACTTATGTTCCATCACTAGGAAAACCAATGACCCTAGAATAAGGCCCAATAAATGAGGTAATGACATACTTTAAAAAGTATTTGGAACTTGATCTATTCCTGGAGTCAAAAGACTTGCTTAATGTACCTCACACCAGTCTTTACTTCCTCGATTGGAAAAATGACAGAGGTGAGCTCTAATATATGAGATCGTCGAAGATTTGCCAGACGCTCATAATGACTTCTTAAGTCAATGGTCTTTTTTTCTACCAGGTCACCAAGTTTGCGATTATGCCTCTGAATCTTCTCCTTTTTCTCTTGGTGCCGTTGTGCTCGACTGTAAAGCTTCTGATTCTTTTCCTTGGTTTTGAGAAGGCCTTCAGAATCTAAAATAAATAAATCACACCCAACAATTATCTTTGCAAACAGTTCCTGTGTACTGCAGAGCTCCGCCCTGTCAACACACGTGTTTTCCCTTGCAATCTAAACTGAAAGAAAAACCTCAATAACATCAACTAATGTTCACTAAGTGGAAATTCTGAGAGTTTAGTTCAAGTAGATATTACACATAAAGCAAAGAGAACCATGATTAAAATGACTCTGGATCTCTATTTGTAATCACCATTAGTAAAAGGAGTCACTCAACGACTATCGAGTTTAAGTTTAGCACAGGAAGGACCTAATTTTCCTACAGTGCGCACCAAAGAATAGTCATGTTGGGCAGAAAAGAGATCTAATTCAAGTTTGAAAAACTTACTGGCTATCTGATTTCCTTACAAACTTCTTAGGTGTGCCCTGGGCTATAATCAGAGAACCCAGGTATAATCTCACAGCAGGTGGTCATCCAGTAGAGGAGAAGGGCAACAGAGACAGCCCAAGAGCTCTGCAAAGTCACAGTGGAGTGTGGCAGCCACCAGCAGGGTGGGTGGGAACATAACTGGTGAGGTATCCAGAACACATATGCCCAGCATTTTAAGCGCTGCAAGGGAAACAAAAGCCTGGCCACACAACCACGAGGAGACATACACTCGTCCTGTCAGACTTAGGTTCTTTGTGTGGAGTTCCTTCGGGTTCTGGATCCTACACCTGCTAAGGCTGTTGGGCTGTAGCTAAACTTCACTTCAATGACACTTCAAATGACAAAAACAGGCCGGGCCGCGGTGGCTCAAGCCTGTAAATCCCTGCACTTTGGGAGCCGAGACGGGCGGTATCACGAGGTCAAGAGATCGAGACCGATCCTGGCTAACATGGTGAAACCCCGCCCTCCTACTAAAAAAATACAAAAAACTAGCCGGCCAAAGGTGGGCGGGTGCCCCTGTAGTCCCAGCTACCTCCGGAGGCCTGAGGAGGAGAATGGCGTGAACCCGACAAGGCGAGCTTGGCAGTGAGCCTGAGATCGGCCCCCCACTGGCACTCCAGCCTGGGTGACAGGAGTGGACATCCGCCTCCAAAAAAAAAAAAAAAAAAAAAAAGAAAGAAATGACAAAAACAAGCTGTAAACTTTCAGACAGATACCTAGGAGCTGCTTAGGCAAGTTAAACCCAAGTTCAAAATCAAGTTCATTATTTTTCCAGGAACATCTTTTCCAGTTTCCCTACTTCAAGATTATTTCTGACCTGTCCACTGCCTGATCAACCCCTTGATGGCCAATTCCATTCCCAGTCCAGGTCTTTCTATCTAGGCCTTTCTTTTCATTCCTACTATCACAATCCTAGTTAACGCTCACCAACACTCTGCCTATCTCCAGCATGGCTCAACTCCAAGCCTTCATGCCCTCTTTCACTTGCTCAATCTTTACAAATTATAGTCAATGCTCAGTGTTTCTCCACTGCCTGTCTAATACAGAGCAAACCCCTCGGCCTCAAGGCCTCCTCCAAATTGGTACATATCCCACAGTTCCCCTCTGCACACCCTTCACTCTAGCTGTACTCAATTGCAACATATTTCAAATCCTTTCTGTAAGATGGAACCACCTGAATGCATGGATGGATGGATGCTGAACCAGTCATCACTCCCTAACTCTCAGGCTCTCTATTTGCTCCTGTTTTCTAAATGTTCGAATTTTACTCATTCAGGGAGGCCCCCCTCCATAAACATTCCCTAGACCTTTTGCTCCTCGGCACCCTACGGTAATGTGTTAGGACTCTTCTGATGGCACATAGCTCTTGGTTCCTCACATGAGGTCCCACTGAAGCCTTGCTGTCTCCTAACTAGGGTATAAAAGGCACCTGATAAATGTCTGTGGGTCCCAATCACCCTCCCACCCTCTTTCACTGAGCACCACTGAACTTGGGTATTTGGTTGCACGCATGAGATTTCTGACAGTTTTTTTATTTGTTTTGAGATGGAGTTTCACTCTTGTCGCCCAGGCTGGAGTGCAGTGGCACAATCTCGGCTCACTGCAACCTCCACCTCCCGAGTTCAAGTGATTCTCCTGACCCAGCATCCCGAGTAGCTAGGATTACAGGCACAGGCCACCACACCCAGCTAATTTCTGTATTTTTAGTAGAGATGGAGTTTGACCGTGGCTGACCTCAAACTCCTGACCTCAATGTGATCTGCCCGTGTTGGCCTCCCAAAGTGCTGGGATTATAGGCATGAGCCACTGCACCCGGCCGATTTCTTACAGTTTTGAAACAACAATCAGCCAGGTGTGGTGATGGGTGCTTGTAATCCCAGCTACTTGGGAGGCTGAGGCAAGAGAACTGCTTGAACCCAGGAGGTGAAGATTGCAGTGAGCCGAGATCGTGCCACTGCACTCCAGCCTGGGCGACAGAGCGAGACTCCATCTCAAAAACAACAACAACGACAACAACAACATCTCTTTGTCATCCTGCTCAATGTGAATGTCCTAAAGGTTCAGTCTCTTGGTTCCATAACATGCTAACTCATTTTCATTATCTTTACCGAGCTCTTTACAAGTGCTGAAATGAATCTATCCAGCCATGATCCTGAGTCATACAGTGGTCAGAATTTTTGGGGAGGATCCATTTCAAATTTATTATCATGACCACTCGCAGGTGGCAGGAAATCATCAGTCACCCCATCTGCACTCAGTGCAGACTCAGCACCCAGTCATCCTCTCTCCCTACCATCTCCCCATAAACATCAAAATGTTTGGTGCTGTATCTACTCTTGTAATCTACTCTTGCTTCTTCAGATAAGTAACTCTGACTACAGCACAGATCAACTCAACACTGCAATTGCATATAACCTAACTTCCCTATCTATGCCCTGTATCTGTATTATACCATATATCATGAAACCTTAAGTCAAAAGATTCTAGAGAAATAATTCATCAGTCTCTACAATTTATAACATGTGCCCTTTCGTGAATACATGGCGTAATTCAACAACAAGCTCTTAAGCATGAGTCCAAGCATAGTTCCTGGAATCCATTAACACCTTTAAAATTGTTTGCAAATTTTGTAAGTCTGGTCTAGAGGATGGGAAGGAGACTACATGTACATTCTAAAAGAGCAACATTTCCCAACCCTGGCAGGTCATCAGAACCACGTGGAGTAGTACTACTCAAAGTGTGGCTTCTAGACCTGGGCCCATCTGTAAACTGTTACCAGTCATGAGGAGAGGAGGACAGAAATACAGAGTAAGCACATGGAAGCTATTTTCTTCAACATGGCGATCTGACATTGCCATAACATTCAAGCATGTGATTATTTTCCCAAGTCCAGGATAGATCCTAGGGTTCTCCCTCTAGATTTTAAAAGGGTCACCAGGTGACTGACGATTTGCTAGGGATGGAAACCACTGTTATAGGGTCCACTCCTTTAGATCTATGTCTAATTCTTTGTGGTGGTTGTTTTTGTTTTTGGGAGTTAGGAATGTGTTACAAAGAGCTGATCAGAGCTTTTAACTTGCTCATCAGAGAAACACACATGCTCAGTAAATTCAGCAATTTCAGGAGGTTCACAGATGCCCGGTGGCAAAGCCCTGAATATCATGGGAAGATGAGGAGAAGGTGAACTAATGTTAAGGAATGGCTTTTTTTGTTGCTACTGAACCAGCATTTGGAGAATGCATACAAGACTGGGTGGAAAGTAGGTTCTACATAGTTCTGTGCACTGTTCACTGTGCTGCCCTAATTGTCTAGTTTAGTAATCCCGTGAAACTCCACGTGAGCACTTTATTAGGACAAATGTTTTCAGCGGAGGCTTTACACCATTACATGTCACTATAAAAGACTTGCTTCTGGAAGCAATGAGTAGACAAGAAAAGGAATTCACGAGGTCTGATGGTGACTCATTCTAAACTTTAAACAGTGATCTTCAGAAATTCATGGACTGCAGCTTGCTGCTGGCGCTCATTTAATGTTACATAAACACGCTCTTTGAGTCTGAAGTAAATCTGATTTTCAATGTGAAAATAAAATATAAAAACTGTTTTTGCCCAGGAGGCAGAGCTTGCAGTGAGCTGAGATTGTGCCACTGCACTCCGGCCTGGGTAACAGAGCGAAAAAAAAAAAAAAAAACTGTTCTTGGAGTTATTTCTAAACAGAACTTGTCTCTAATCCTAATGTAACAGAAATGCATATGATGTTACATTAGGATGAGAAACAAGAGTATCCTTGGGGCAAATGGGAAATGGGTTAAGGATGTAGGATTTCTAAGAGAATTCATTTTGACAACGACCTATGATAAAGTATAAAGTGTACAAATACGAGGTAAAATTAATACAGATTACAATGTGGAGACTCACTAAGGGAAAAACAACAAAAACAACATTCTGTGCTTCTGGCATGAGCCAATAATTATTACAAGTGAGTACTAAGTTAGACTCCGAGCTTCCTGTTAGCCAAGACAAATAGGAACATATATTCCTTAACTTTTTTTTTTTTTTTTTTTTTGAGACTGAGTTTTGGCTCTTGTTGGGCCAGGCTGGAGTGCAACGGCACGATCTTGCGGCTCCCACCACAACCTCTCCCTCACGGGTTCAAGCGATTCTCCAGCTGCCTCAGCCTCCCAAGTGATGCTGGGATGTACAGGCGCGCTGCGCACCACGCTGGCTACAGTTTTGTATCTTTGGTAGAGACGGGTTTTGCCATGTTGGCGCAGGCCTGGTCTCGAACTCCTGACGCCTCAGGTGATCCAACCCACCTCAGCCTCCCAAAGTGCTGGGATTACAGGCATAAGCTACCGTGCCTGGCCAACTTTTTTAATTGAGAAAAGAATCTGGTTATTTAAGGCCTCTATAATTGTGTATTTAATTTTTAAAAATTCCTTATACAAATGTTTTACAAGGAAAGATGAAGGCGAGCAGCAAAATTCTCCAGGTTGCCACTGCCCCACCCTCCCTCTCTTTCTGTGTCCCTCTAGTTTATTAATCCCATGAAATTCCACATGGCACTTTCTAGGGCTGGAAGGAAGGACGCGAATTACTTACTTTTCTCCATTTCTTCGTTTCCTTTACATATTGTTTGTTTTAACTGTTCAATCCTCATCTTGCAGGACATTATTTTCCATCTCTGAAAAAAGCATGTAATAAATATCACAAACATTGGTCTTCTATGATTAATATGATTATCTACCTGGGATCACTGCTTATTTTCAGATATGTCAGAAAACATAATGAAGAAAAAGACCAATATAATTATGTTTGTTATAGCTTTTGTAACTATGGAACATTACAAAAAACAGAACAATGTTTTTCTAGTTCAATGAAGAGAAAAGAGAAATCAGGCCAGGTGCAGTGGCTCATGCTTGTAATCCCAGCACTTTGGGAGGCTGAGGCGGGCAGATCACGAGGTCAGGAGATCAAGATCATCCTGGCCAACATGGTGAAACCCCATCTCTACTAAAAAAAATACAAAGATTAGCTGGGCGTGGTGGCGCATGCCTGTAATCCCAGCTACTCGGGAGGCTGAGGCAGGACAATCACTTGAACCAGGGGGGCGGAGGTTGCAGTGAGCTAAGATCGTGCCACTGTACTCCAGCCTGGCAAGAGTGAGACTCCGTCAAAAAAAAAAAAAAAAAAAAAAGGAAAGGGAAATTACACGAAAAAAATTCACATAGCTCTTTTGTATGTATCAGTAAGCAAAGAGAAAAAAGTTGAAGGACATTGTCTAAACCCACTGTACTATATAGCTACTAGCCACATGTGGTTACTTAAAACTCAATTTAAATCAAAAATCAAAAATCAAAAATTCAGTTCCTTACTCACACCGCCCTCATGTCAAATGTCTGACATCACACATGGCTAGTGCCTACTGGACTGAACAGTGCAGATACAGAAGTCAAGCATCATCACATAGGGTCCTACTGACGCGTGGCTCCAAACCTCTAGTTCTAGTTACTGAGGAGACGGTTAACATAACCGAGTCATCTCACCCAATAAGCAAATAGTACTTGCAAGTTAATAAAAATGGCAAAAAACATTATTTTTTCAGCGCATAACTCAAGTAAGATTTCCTGAAAAGCCTCAGAAAATTACATGAAACATGAAATTGCCTCTTTATATTACCAGAAGTTAGGTTCAGCATCCCCTAAAGCAGCAGTCCCCAACCTTTTTGGCACCAGGGACAAGTGTGGAAGACAATTTTTCCACAGACAGGGTGGGGGATGGTTTACAGGGATGAAACTGTCCCACCTCAGATCATCAGGCTTTAGATTCTCATAAGGAGTGCACAAGCTAGATCCCTCCCATATGCAGTTCATAATGGAGTTCGCACTCCTATGGGAAACTAATGCCACCACTGATCCGACAGGAGGTGGAGCTCAGGCGGTAATGCTCACTCGCCCTACTCACCTCCTGCTGTGTGGCCTGGTTCCTAACAGGCCACAAACCAGTAGCTTGTTGCCTGGGGGTTGGGGACCTCTGCCTTAAAGTGAACAAAGGATCAATAAAAATAGGATCTATGGCCCGGTGCAGTGACTCACACCTGTCATCCTAGAATTTGGGAAGCTGAGGCAGGCACATCACTTGAGCTCAGGAGTTTGAGGCCAGCCTGGGCAACATGGTGAAACCCTATCTCTACCAAAAATAAAAAAAATTAGCCGGGTGTGGTGACATGCACCTATAGTACCAGCTACTAGGGAGGCTGAGGTGGGAGAATCGCTTGAGCCCAGGAGGCAGAGGTTGCAGTGAGCCGAGATTGTGGGTGACAGAGCAAGACTCTATCTCAAAAAAAAAAAAAAAAAAAAGAGGGGATCTACTAGTTAGTTAAAAAGAATGAATATTCTCTAATGCCTCTGTAAACGTGGATAATTAAAAGCCTAAAACAATGCTCAAATGTTTATGGTGTTACACTTATCTAAGTAGTCTGATGGTAAGAGATACAGAACAGATTACAGGGATGTTATGGTGAGCGAAACTCTAACCTCTAGAATGGATTCAGACATTCAAAAACAGATCCACAGGGATTGAGGGGTTCAGAAATATATCAGATATGACCGATGCTCAATTTTAAAAGGTAATAGTCTTTAGAAATGAATATTGAGGTCTTAGATAGAAAAACTAGGAACATGACAGAACTCAGAAAAATCTTCCACAGAACGTATTTTGTTTACTAAAACATTCAGAGTTAAAATAAGCAAAATTCACTTCTATCACAAATTTTAAGTATAATGAAATGTATGAATAATGTTTACTGTTGTGAAAAAAAATTACACATTACAGAAGAAAAACAGAAAATGTGACTGTTAGCCTGACTCCTTCCCATTTCTCAGGGGTAATCTTTAAAATTAAAGTTTAATGTGTATCTTTTCAGGTTTTTTTTTCTTTTTGAGTCAGGGTCTCACTCTGTTGCCCAGGATAGAGTACAGTGGCATGATTATAGTTCACTTCAGCCTTGACCTCCCTGGCTCAAGTGATTCTCCCACCTCAACTTCCCGAGTAGCTGGGACTCCATGCCTGGCTAATTTTTGGTTTTTGTTTGTTTGTTTGTTTTTCTAGATGTGGGGTTTTGCCATGTTTCCAAGGGTGGTTTTGAATTCCTGGGCTCGAGCAATCCATCTCGGCCTCCCAAAGTGCTGGGATTACAGGCATGTGCCACGACACCCAGCCCAGATTTTATGAGTCTATTTATATTTAAAATACATACTCACATAAATGGACTCATACTTCATCCTAGTTTACTTTTTTTTTCATTAATAAATACAACTTGGACATCATTCCACAGCATGTAGACTGACCACATTCTTTTTACCAACTACACAGTATCATAACTTTTTTTTTTGTTTTTGAAATGTCTTGCTCTGTCACCCAGGCTGGAGTACAGTGGCACAATCTCGGCTCACTGTGACCTCCGCCTCCCAGGTCCAAGTGATCCTCCTGCCACGGCCTCCTGAGTAGCTGGGATTACAGGCGTGCGCCACCACGCCCGGCTAATTTTTGTATTTTTAGTAGAAACAGGGTTTCACCTGGTTGGTTAGGCTGTTCTCGAACTCCTGGCCTCGTGATCCGCCTGCCTCAGCCTCCCAAAGTGCTGGGATTATAGGCGTGAGCCACCACGCCCAGCTCAGTATAATTTTTTATCTCATCCAGATTGATGAACATTTATTTATATATTTAGCTTCACCATTATGCTATAATCAGCTTTTTTTTTAAACCCATAAATCTCTATTCATGAGTATTTCCTCTTTTTTTGTTTTTTTTGACAGTCACTCTGTCACCGAGGCTGGAGTGCTGTGGCACCATCTCGCCTCACTACAACCTCTGCCTCTCAGGTTCAAGCGATTCTCCTGCCTCAGCCTCCCGAGTAGCTGGGCTTACAGGCGCCTGCCATCATGCCCGGCTAATTTTTGTATTTTTAGTAGAGACGGGGTTTCACTATGTTGGTCAGGCTGGTCTCGAACTCCTGACCTCGTGATCTGCCTGCCTTAGCCTCCCAAAGTGCTGGGGTTACAGGTGTGAGCCACCGCGCCTGGCCCTTTTTTTCTTTTGTAATTGGGATTTCATTGTTTGTGCTGAAGATCAGTACACAGACATTTCAATTTGTACCCAATTCTTAATATACGTACCAAAAATCTAAAAGCCATGTATTTTAATTCTTTTTTAAAGTTATTCCAGTGACTTTCCAGCTTAAAATCTGGAAGCAAATTTTCCTTATGAGGTCAAGTACCAGTATCTTCACATGTTGATAAGCTGTTACGTATGTCTCACCAATTCACAACCGAATAGCATGTACACTACATATTCAAATTTTCAATCTTTCACAGCACAGTATCAAAGTTATTAGGAAAACAGGACTACCACGACCAAAGAGCTCACAGAGTGCACGAAATTCTGACAAGCAGAGCCATCATCAAGGAGCGGTTTTCTTTAGGAAACAGTTCTACTAAAAAACAACATGGGAACAGATGTTCAATACATTAAATGCAGGACTGTGACTCCACAGTGCCATTTAGTATGCTTGGCATTACAGGATATAAAAACCAACCCCCCAACTACGGAACGTTAAGCTGACACCCAAGACAGTCAAAGCCTCCCATAACTCGGTATCCCACACTATCTTCTGGTTGTACCAAAAAGTAAACAATCAGAGAATGATTCCACCTCTTAAAAAAAAGAATCAACACTTAAAAGGGGCTCTCCTCGGTTTTAGTTTCTCGTTTTCTGCAGGTAAATCTTCAGTTTCCTGGTTAGCCACTTCTGACTTTTCCCCCTTTGCTCCCCTTTTCCCTTTTGTTTGCACTTTTTTGTCTGAAGATTTATCCTTTCCTGCTGCTTTCTCAGCTTCATTTCCACTTTTGCAGGAGGGAGTTCAGCTGATAACCGCGCAGATCTCCTCTTGGGCTCTTCCTTTGTGGCCCCTTTAGTGGAGCTGACCTTCCTCTTGGGCATGCTGGCTGCAGGGAAGGCATGTGCCAAGTGCCTGAGAGGCACAGGGCCTCTAGAGCCTTAGCAAAGCTGGGCTGCCTGGCTGCTGCCACACCTTCCCCAAACTCTTTAATTGTTAATTTTTTTTTTTTTTTTTTTTGAGGAAGTCTCACTTTGTTGCCCAGGCCGGAGTGCTGTGAGGCAGTCTTGGCTCACTGCAGCCTCTGCCTCCCAGGTTCAAGTGATTCGCCTGCCTCAGCCTCCCAAGTAGCTGGGATTACAGGCGTGAGCCCTTGCACCTGGCCAGAAGTTTTAAACTGTTATGTAATCTGTCAAAATGCTTTCCTCTATGGTTTATAAAGGTTCTCCCCACTCTAAGATTATGTAAATACCCACCCATATTTTCTTTGACACATTTAATCATTAATCCATTTGGAGTGTGTATGATAAATAATTTTTGCAAATAGTATAATAGCCCATTGTTTTTGTTTTTCTATGTCAACACCCCAGATTTCAAAATTATCCTTTATGATGGCTCCATAATTAATTGCCGATACCCCATTTTTGGTAACTAGACAAAATATTTGAGAAGGCCACGCTACAAGTGGATTAAGTAGAGGACTGCCAAATATGATTTTTAAAAAATTTTAATTAAAATGATTTTATAAGCTCTACCAATTTAAAACATGTAGCCCCAAGAAAAGAACATGTATTACAACTTACCAACTGATCTGTTATCCATTTTCCTTCCATAGCTTTTAACACTCTGTAAGGAAAAGAGACAGAAAGTAAGTTATTGAAAATAATAAAATTCTAAGTTCAAAAATGTAAAATCAAACACTTTTAAAATTAAGTTCTCAGAAATGGCTAGAAATGTTAAAATGGGACTTGGCATTTAAAGTGTTTTCCAAATTCCCTGTTCTCTGCAATTTTTTTCATCTCCTTCCATTCGTAGTTCTGAACACTGCTAAGAGCCTTTCTACAAACGTCCACAATAAATCTGTCTAACAGTCTTAGCTTTTGTCCTCAATCATCATCAGTAACTGCCATCCGTCATAATTCACAGTAATAGTTACAAGAGAATTAATGATCTAATAGTTCCCAACGAAATGATACATGCCAGTATCTCCAAATATTGGTTCTATGGAATAAAATGTTCTATGGGAAAAATAAACTTTTTGTGTTTGAGGAAGTTAGGGAAATTACAGAGTTAAATAAATTCAAGCAGGTTTCTCTAATACAGAACATCCTGTTAGATTTAAACTGCTCATGAATGTGTTTATCAGACCACTGCAGACTCTAGAGAAGCTCGGGTCACACTTTGGGAATCACTGGCCTGAGCATTAACTGTTTTCATCGGGGGTGTGAGACATCCATGTTGGCATGGTTTGGGGAGGTGCCACAAAAGAGACAACTCTTTAAGAACCTTGAGTTGGGCAGGACGCGCTCAGAGAAGAGGAAAAACACTGAGGTAGAGAGAAACTGAATGAAGGCACAGAGATGCAAACATCTGGGGTGCATCTAGGGAGCAGGTTCTATACCAGAAGGTTCTATAGGACAATTCTCAATCCTAGGGGGCGAGAGATTTATCAGGTGTACCTGTTAATAACTCAGATTCCCCACCCCCAGCCCCCCCCAAAACACAACAAACCTCAGATTCCTAGGCCTCATCCCATATCTACTGAATCAGAATCTCTGAGGATAGGATTCCAAGAATCTGAATTTTTAACCATTATCTCAGCTAATGAATTCTGATATAGATAATGTGCAGACCACATGTTGTAATATACTGATAAGGACAAAAGAAGAAAGGTAAATGGAAGCAGTAATGTCCTATGGGAGCCACCAGCACTAATTTAAGTCTACTAATCATGCCAACTGTCCTGGACTCACACATCAGTTATCAGGGCCAGGGATTTGATTCATTGAGTACCTACTTTGTACCACGTACCGGGTCTGAGGCCAGTATTTTCTAGAAACTTGGTAGCTTCTCCTGCTTTACCTCTTCCAGATGCACTCCTTTCCTACACTTTAAGAGGCTGTATGCTAGATTCAGTAAGTCAACAATCCATGTATCTGCATACCACAGCAATGAATTAAACCAAATGGTGACTAGATCACCTCCACAAATTAAAAGGCAAAACAAAACACTCACTCTTTTTGAAATTCTTCTTGCTTGCTCTTAAGTCGGCTTAACCTTTCCTTCTTGTCAATAAACCTGTAAGAAAAAATTCAATGTCTTATTTAAATGTTCATTTTTTTCAGTTCAATGAGACTACGCAAATTCCCAAGAACCAATCATTCTGCAGAGTCATGTGAAAATGTCATTGTCCTGATAGTAAATACACATCTTCTCAATGGGGTGCACACAACTGCTAACCATTTGGTTCTTTCAAAACTAAGCTTGAATCCTCAACTTTAAAATTCTTTCCTGTGTTTATAAAATGTCTATAGATGGCCGGGCGCGGTGGCTCACGCCTGTAATCCCAGCACTTTGGGAGGCCGAGACGGGCGGATCACAAGGTCAGGAGATCGAGACCATGGTGAAACACCGTCTCTACTAAAAATACAAAAAATTAGCCGGGCGCGGTGGCGGGCGCCTGTAGTCCCAGCTACTCAGGAGGCTGAGGCAGGAGAATGGCGTGAACCCGGGAGGCGGAGCTTGCAGTGAGCCGAGATCGCGCCACTGCACTCCAGCCTGGGCAACAGAGCGGGACT
>NW_016805762.1:2190621-2214619 GCF_001698545.2 Rhinopithecus bieti
AAAAAAAAAAAAAAAAAAAAAAAAGTCTATAGATATCTTCCCCTCAGGTTAAATTATTTGTCAAAACAGGTACATCAGAACACTAAAGTGAATTTGAATTCAAGGAAATAGATGCTCTCACTAGAAAACAAATTTTAATTACTAATCTGGACTCAATCCTGCTCTCTCCTATAAATTGATTCCTTATAATAAATTTTAAAAAATTGTATGTACACTTTTTCCACTAATTTTATTGCTAGTTACTACAGGCTAACAAATTACTTAGTAAAAGTTATCAAAAAGAAGGGGTATCACATTGCAGTTATTATTTTATTTTTTCTTTTTTTTCTTGAGACAGAGTCTCACTGTCGCCCAGGCTGGGGTGCAGTGGTGCAATCTCGGCTCACTGCAAGCTCCACCTCCTGGGTTCACGCCATTCTCCCGCCTCAGCCTCCCGAGCAGCTGGGACTACAGGCGCCCACCACCAAGTCTGGCTAGTTTTGTTTTTGTATTTTTAATAGAGATGGGATTTCACTGTGTTAGCCAGGATGGTTTCGATCTCCTGACTTGGTGATCCACCCACCTCGGCCTCCCAAAGTGCTGGGCTTATAGGCGTGAGCCACTGTGCCTGGCCGCAGTTACTATTTTCTATTTGCCAGTTTTCTATCCTTATTTTCTTCTTGCTAACTTACTTGGGGGTCTTTTGTTTTGTTTTGTTTTTTAATTTTGCAGTTTAAGGTGATAACTCAGGTCAATTTTAAACTTCTATTCCTTTTAAATATAATTACATGAAGTTTTAAATTTCCTTCTATGCACTGTTCTAGCTATACCTTAAGATTTTGATATTGTGTATTTTCATTATCATTTAGTTTGAAACTTTTAATCTTCCATAAGAATCCTTCTGACCCATCCGTTATTTAGAAGCATATTGTTTAATTTTCAGATACACAGGCTTTTCTAGGTAGCTTACTGTTACTGTTTCTAATTTAATTCATTCTGATATAGCTACAAAATACATTGTGTGATTTCAATCTTGTGACTTAAGACCCTCTTATGGCTTTATATATGGTACGCCGTGGAGAAAGTTCCAATGAGTACTTGAAATAATGTGTATTCTACAGGTGTTGGGCAGTGTTCTATAAATGTCTGCTAGATCTGTGCTGTTCAATGTGGTAGCCACCAGCCACATATGGCTACTGAGTGCCTAAAATGTGTCTTGCTGCTTAATAAGGGCATGGACCAAAAAAAAAAAAAATTGTATGACTAACATCATACAACTGACTATGGAGTGAACGTGACCTACTGACCATTTTCAAGGGAACAGGGATAATGACTCATGCTGCAGTAACACGATGTGGTGTTCAAGAATAGGCTTTTGGCTATCTCCCAGCATAAAGGAAAACAATTCAACAGGCCATAACAGACCTAAAAATAATCTGGACAAAGAAGTCTTTCTAAAATACTACTTCCGTAACCCCATGTTTGAAACATACCCCAAGATATCTAAGAGGAAGAGATACAACGGTCTAATCATGACCCTAACAAATTTAATAATCACTGAAAATGCACAATATTCATTAAACAGAAAAAGCAAATGGGCAATATTATATGTGACAGAACTATATACTTATAATGTGACTATTTACATTTAAATTAATTAAAATTATATTAAAAGTTCAGTTTTTCAGCTGTACTACCATCCACGTTTCAACAGCTACATATGATTTACTGGATGGCGTGCATAACAAGAACATTCCCATCATTGCAGAAAAGTTCTACTGGATAGCACTGCAACGTCCAGTAAGGTGGCAACGGCGTGAAACAGTATTAGAAAACTCAGAAACCAATGTGGAATGTGGATGAACCCACAGATTCATCAATCAGTCTATCAGGCATTTACTATGTAACTGCGACACAGAACAAGGCATCCTCCAGAATACTAAGAAATCTAATTATAAATTCTCCTGCAGTTGACTTGAATTCTTGGACCTATCACTTGTTATATGCTTCCATTTCCTTGCATCAAAAATGAGAGACTAATATGGTATTCACTTTTACATCACTGAGACAACATGGTGATTTATGTTCTGATAATGTAGAAAATAACAGCGCGGTGGCTCAAGCCTGTAATCCCAGCACTTTGGGAGGCCAAGAAGGGTGGATCACGAGGTCAGGAGATCGAGACCATCCTGGCCTACACGGTGAAACCCCGTCTCTACTAAAAAATACAAAAAACTAGCCGGGCGAGGTGGTGGGTGCCTGTAGTCCCAGCTACTCGGGAGGCTGAGGCAGGAGAATGGCGTAAACCTGGGAGGCGGAGCTTGCAGTGAGCCGAGATTGTGCCACTGCACTCCAGCCTGGGCGATAGAGCGAGACTCCGTCTCAAAAAAAAATAACATAAAATAAAAATAAAAAAATAAAAAAAAAAGAAAATAACAAACTCACAAGTTAGCAATCTCAAACCATGCAAAGGACTGACACGGGAAAATAAAATCTTGACTTTAGAGGCCATAAAAGTTCTCCTTTGAGGTCTGTTGTAAAAATGCCACTTTGCTCTAAAACAAATTGGGAAGACAGACAACTGTGTCCAGCTTAATAGTGAACTGGTTGATTTTCTCAGACTTTGTTAAAAACACAAAAGAAACACACTCTTACAAACAAATATACAGATGGCAGCAGGAATAACGAACAAAATATAAGTCCTAGCGCATCAAATATTGAAAGGAACAGCAAAGACAGCAACTACTTTTGCACCAACCTAATACTTCATGAGTCACGTCCTCCTTCACGAAAGAAATCAAAAATAGGTGGTGTCAGCAAAGCTAAAGAGCAGATGATACCAAGCCACATGGGTGTGTCAGGGCTGCAACTGCTCACTCGGTCACTCATCCAGGCTCTGCAGTCTCCATCCCACCACTCACAGAAGGAAAAAAAATTCATTTCACAAGTCTGTGCTTTCTCAATACAGCTTCCAAGAGGTGAAAAATAAGAGTATCACTATAGTCAAACCAAATGTAATGATACATATTATATATATAGTTTTTAAAAGTGTGTGTAGGGGGATCCATATTTCACATATTGTTTTCCAAATTGCAGCTGTCACATAAAATATCTTGGTCTCTTTTACTATGCCAGAACATATTGATCTAATTCACTAACAGGTGCACAGCATTTCGCTGGATGGATGCCATATAATTTATTTATATAAACCTCTACAGGTGAACAACAGTCTTCCTTCCAAATTTTCACTATGATCAGTAACGATACAAATGAATAGCCTAGTGCACCTTTACAGGCTTTTAAGTTTCTCTCTGAAAATTCCTATAAATAAAATAAACTGGGCTGGGCACCGTGGCTCATGCCTGTAATTCCAGCACTTTGGGAGGCCGAGGTGGGTGAATCACCTGAGGTCAGGAGTTCGAGACCGGCCTGGCCAACATGGTGAGACTCTGTCTCTACTAAAAACACAAAAAATGAGCCGGGTGTGGTGGCAGGTGCCTGTAATCCCAGCTACTTGGGAGGCTGAGCCAGGAGAATCGCTTGCACCCGGGAGGCGGAGGTTGCAGTGAGCTGAGATCACACCATTGCACTCCAGCCTGGGTGACACAGTGAAACTGTCTCAAAATAAATAAATAAATAAAATAAAATAAAATAAACTGCTTAGTCAAAGATATTTACAAGCAACATTGTGGGTAATCCTCAAAATTTCCTCCAAAACACTTCATACAATTTACAACCCACCAACAGAACCTGTTTTCTCACACTCTCCCCAGACATTGGACATTTCTTTTTATTCTTTGCTAATCTGATTGGCCTCCCATCCCTCCCTCTGAGAGATGGTTCGTAACTCATTTATTTACATTTATTTCATTATTAGAAAGTTGGAACAACTTTTCATACTTTATTGGCTACTTATTTTTCTTGTTATTTCCCTATGTCCTTCACCCAATTTTTTAATAGGTTTTTTTTCCCCTTGAAGGATTAGTTAGCAGGGAAATTGGCCATTTTTCTTTCACATAAAATATTTTTTCTATTTTCTTGTTACTTATGTTTTTGCTCTACAGAATTTTCTGAACTTTTATGTAGGCACACATCATTTTCTGTTGTTTAATGACACTAGTTTTGTGCCGTTTTCTGAAAGAAATCTGCCAGTGAATCTGTTCCACACCTGGCTCTTACAACACTATTTCCTGTATTTTCTCTCCCAATTAAAAAAGTCTTCTATATTATTTACTAAATTATTCCATACTTAAATGACTTGGGTTGTTCCCCCCTAAAAAAGCATTCTCTCAAATGAACTTTGTTGTTTCATAAATTCTTCCATACTTTTATGACTTACGATTTTTTTCTGTTAAAAAAAGGTACTCCTTTAAACTGACTTTCCAGCAATCCCTCTGTGATACAGACAGACGGGAACAAGGAGAAGGGTGCTCACACACAGCCCCAGTGGCACCAAAGAAAGCACACAACCCAGCTCGGGCTTCAGAGGGAGCCACCCGGGAGGACTGCCTGTCCACACTGAGACCTGAGGGTGAGCCAGAGTTGATCCTGTTAAGGGAAGGAAGGGCATGGAGGCAGAGAAAATTCTATGTAAATGCCCCAAAGCATTTCAACATGCCAAGTGGGAAAACAATGATGGGAGTATGCTACTAATGCGGTAGTGGTTATGAATGCAAGTCTCACTTCCACTCTGTACCCCGACTACAATTACGGGCAACTGAGTGGACCTAACCACAGGTCAGACTATTCACACAAATCTGCCCTTTATTATCAGAAAAACACCACCAGGGCATGCACTCTATTAGGGATGCAGACCATTAATACTGTGCTAGGAATAACTAGTCTCACTATAACACCCACAATTTACTGAGCACTTACTATGTCCCAAGCATAGTACCTTTCATAAAGTAACTCTCACCCCTCTACCCGCCTGTCCAGTCCTTTCCCTCATTCCAGGGTTACACATTTACTTTGTGCCTACGGTTATGGCAATGAAAAGTCTCAGAAACACTATTAATGTACTTTAAGAAAGGCAAAAAATAGATTTCAAATAAGCAATTGAGGACCTAAAAAAAAATATCCAACCCTTTGATTCGGTTACTGCATTTCAAAGAATCTATCCTAAGAAAATAACAGAGATGAAGGAAGATTCATGTTTGAAGGCACCAATCATAAAATCAGGCCTAACTGCAAGGAAATGGAAACTAGTGTTCAATGGGAGAAAGACTAAATGATAGTATATTGCCACAAAAGACATTAAAATATTTTTATAGGCAAAGATACGAGTGTGCTTTTATTTTTTAATCATACAAGAGTATGATTTTCATAGGCAAATAAGATTTAAAACCTGGTCCTTATCACGATTTTAAACCTTATGTTAGAATATTTAGAATATGAGAAAGCATAGTATAAATATATTCCACTGTCAGGAATAAAGGTTAAAAATCATTTACGGAAATTAGAAACAGGCCAGGTGTGGTGGCTCACACCTGTAATCTCAACACTTTAGGAGTCTGAGGCAGGAAGATTATTTGAGTCAAGGAGTCCAAGACCAGCCTGGCAACATAGTAAGACTACATCTCTACAAAAAAAATACATATATATTAAAAAATAGCTGGGCATGGTGGTACATGGCTGTAGACCTAACTTCTCTGGAGGCTGAGGTAGGAGGATCCTTTGAGCCATGAATTAGAGGCTGCAGTGAGCTATGATCCTACACTATACTTTGGCCTGGGTGGCAGAGTTAGAACCCGTGTCTCAAAAAATAAAATAAAATAAAATAGAAACAAAGTGCTGTTTAGTTTCCTCATTTGTAAAACGGGAATAATGCTTACACACTCCTTGGTAAAGGGATTAAATAAGATAAATGTGAAAGCAGTGGGTACAGATGCTTAGCACACACATATGCCAGCTTTCCGCTTCTTCACTGCAATGAGTGATTCTGCACTTAATCTTACTATGCATTAAGCTCAACTATAGAATACAGTTCTATAGAAGAGACTGAGGGATTACGAAACCAGGATAAGGCAGTCCTAACTACACTCGCTTCTTCTGCACACAGAGAATATGTATACTACAGTTCCCTCATTCAGCTTACTCTAAACTGAGGCATCCTTTAGAAACAAAAATAGAAAAGTTCATTTTGTTTGTAAAATAGTAAATAAACAGAAAATAAAAGGGATAGTCATATATAATCCTTTTTTTTTCATGAAGTGACTGAATGATTCTAACTTTGGGTTTTAAAAGATAAAATTCACAGCTGTAAAAGGAAAATATTGTGTACTGGCATGAAAAGATGTTTAGGTATGTTAAATGACCAAAAAAACCCAAAAAAATATAAAAAACTCAGCAAAATAGTTGTGTCATGTGATCCCACTCTGGCAGAGAATATGCATAGAATATTCAGGACTGTGCCTCATCCATAATAGAGGCACCTTTATGTGGTGAGATTGTGAGAGAATTTTCCTATTTCTACAATGTTTGAGCTAAACATTTCAAAATTTCAAATGTCATATTTACAATATTTAGCTCTCTTTAAAAACATGCATTTTGATTTAAAATGTAAACTTAATTTCCATCCTCACATCAATTCAGTACCTTCCCTAGCAACAGGAGGTGGCAAATCTCAGGATTATTTTTATATAATCACATTTTATTTTCCATGAAGTATGTCTTTTGGTGTTCAAAAGAGACTTGAGATTATGAAAACTCTTTTGCATTATGACAGGCCTTGAAAATATCTAGAGGTGAGAGAAACTGGGCATTTCAGGAATCTTCACACAGTGGCAGGGTGTACAGGTGAGGGGTGCGGCCTCTCCAGGGTTAATCCCAGCCCTTGGTTCACTAGAGCACATAGGACCTTCCAAGATACAGCAATCTGTGTAACAAAATGTAATGCTTTTCTTTTCTGATACTGTTACACACACACATGCACACAGTATAAAAATATAGTTCAGATCTAAATATGAACTTAAGAATTAGCAGAGCCCGGGAATAAGTCAGTCACAACAACCCTGAGACCCAGTTTTTTCTGCTTTAAATACATTAACAACTCATGGGGTGAGGGTAGAGAAGAAATGAGACAGTAAATGCAAAAACCTTTTATAAGTTCTAGAAGGTATAATCGTAAGAGTAGCCAGTGATACTGGCTGAAAACAAGTTATATTTTCCTAACAGAGCCACATTTTCTGGTGAAAACACTATAAACAAACTCCATGGGACAAGAACTGAGACTCTCTGAAGGACACAGTGAAACAGTTGTAAGGCTGGTGAGCTCCTGTCTACCTGTAGAGCTTTTGTTCTGCTGAGTTCAGCATACAGAATTGAATTCTCAAGACAATAGATTTATATGGGCCACAGTGGTTGACAACCCAAAATATACTGGAGGGAGAACAGAAGTATCTAAAGGGTATTTTTTGGATGTTGGTTGTGCCTTCCCCTTGAAATCTGCAGTAATATTTAAATTTCTTCTTCATCCTTTATCCCATTTCTCAATTTGTTTAGGGCATGCATTTCTGTTTCCTGGCAAAAGTATAATCATATATTCTAAAACTTGTCAGTGAAGATAATGTGACATCATTCCTGAAAACATAATTATAAAGTAGTACCTAGATGTTCATACAATTTGTCTTTCTTTTAAATCCACATGTGAAAATCAAGGGCTCCTAAACCAGCAGGTACATTTCCCCAGGTATCCTTAGATTAATTCTCAGTCCCATTCCCCCATCTAACAAGAACTGGTAACCAATTTCTTTCCTGTTGTGAGTGGAAAGATTACTTCAACCTATCAGGTGTCTACTGGGTAGCAGTGCTATTTCTGGTGTCAGACAAATACATAATCCATACAGTTCTGTTCCTGTAATTTTAATATGTCCAGCAGTACAGATTCAAAGAAGATTGTGTTGGAGGTACTGCCTAATATCATTCCTCTTCTTCATCCCTTAAGGAAGCATACAGTTTAAAGGGCAGATGATAGGGAACGCACCTTCAGTTTACACTGAAGGCTGGGTCTCCCCTGGGGCAGGAGTTGGGGAGAAAAGGCAGGTGAGAAAATAGAGGAGGTACTGTTCAGGACTGGGGGCAAGGTGGGAGATGAGGAAAGGATGATGTGGGTGAGGACACCAAAGTTGCAGGGAAGTCTTCCCATCGAACAACAACAACAAAAAATAATGAGTTTAGGTATTTCTCAACTAATCTGTCTGCCAAACTCATATTGTAGTTTATAAAGACACATGGTTCCCTCCTTAAGAGTCAAAGGAACTAATTAACGTGAGATCGATTTATTTCTTTAATACTTAATTTTCCTTGAGCTGCCAAACCACTAAAACCTAGATATTCAGCTAGTCTGTTAATGGAACCTTAAAAAATACATTTACCTTTACAAGAACTTTGATATGCATGATCACATTCAAGATCCATGTAGGCACAGCCGGTTGGCTAATTTACTGAAAATCAGAGGTTAAACAAGGGTTTTAAAACTGCGCTGTAAGGTTCCATATTTTATTAACAAGTGGTTTTCTACAGTTAGTGAGAGGCTTGTCATGAAGTTAAAAGGAAAAAGAGTCTAAAGTCAATCACAGAATACAAAATTTGAAGATAGAATATCTCACAATCAACCTGTGGCCCACACAATTCAAGGCCTATTGACAGTCAGTAAAAATCCTTGAGAGCAGAGACCTGTCTTTCTCCTCTGTATTGCCAGAACATTTTATGCACATAACAGTGCACGATGAGAGCTCATTAAAAAATATTTGGCTCTTAGAACAACGGTCCTGGGTCTCAAGAGATTCTTTCACCCTACTAGATATTGGGCACAATTCTAGAAACAAAGAAAAACTAACAAGCCATTCTTCTTAAAACACAGTTTGGAAAAGAGAAAGATGGAGAGTTAGGTGAAGCTGACCTAAGCAGACCACTGTGACAGTTCTGTTATCCCTGAACCCTAAAATTTCTTTTTTATTCTAAATTCTGAATGGTTCTGGTATTTGCTTTATATTTTTCTGCTTGGTCAGGAAAGGAAATCCACTATGACATATCTCTCTTCTGAAAATCTAATGCTCACATTTAGCCAAGAATTTTTGGGATTTTCTTTCTTCTTTTTTGATTTGAGATGGAGTCTTGCTCTGTCGCCCAGGCTGAAGTACAGTGGCGTGATCTCGGCTCACTGCAGCCTCTGCCTCCCAGGTTCAAGCGATTCTCAGGCCTCAGCCTCCCAAGTAGCTGGGATTACAGGCCTGCACCACAACACCCAGCTAATTTTGGTTTTTGTTTTTGTTTTTTTGAGATGGAGTCTCACTCTGTCACCAGACTGGAGTGCAGTGGCATGATTTTGGCTCACTGCAACCTCCACCTCCTGGGTTCAGGTGATTCTCCTGCCTCAGCCTCCTGAGTAGCTGAGACCACAGGCACGCGTGCCACCACGCCCAGCTTATTTTTGTATTTTTAGCAGAGACAAGGTTTCACCATGTTGGCTAGGATGGTCTCGATCTCTTGACCTCATGATCTGCCCGCCTCGGCCTCCCAAAGTGCTGGGATTACAGATGTGAGCCACCGCACTTGGTCTAATTTTTGTATTTTTAGTAGAGATAGGGTTTCACCATGTTGGCCAGGCTAGTCTCGCTCTCCTGGTCTCAAGTGATCCGCCTGCCTTGGCTTCCCAAAGTGCTCGGATTACAGGCATGAGCCACTGCGCCCAACCCCTATGTTGAGTTTCAAAAGTTGTATTGCTTTTGACATTCCTTCAACAACTCGCCTAAGTTCTGCTACCTGCTGCTGCTGGGCTGGTGATCTGAAAGAACAAGACTAGAATTCATGCCTTCATGAAACTACATTCTGGATGTGGCCATCTTCCTCAAATAAATAGTATTACACATCATGTGTGGTACCATGAAAGAAATAGGGTATTTTGACAGCAAATAATGGGGGAAAAGATGGAGGTGGGAACCTATCTCAGTGAGGGAGGTCAGGAAAGGCCTCACCGAAGAAGTGGACTTTAAGTTGAATGGTGAAAGACAAGGTATCAATCAGGAGGAAAAGTGTTCCAGGCAGAAGAAACGGCAAGGAAAAAGCCCCACTGGTGGAAGTTTCATGTGACTGAGGATTTGAGAGAAGGCCTATAACTGTGGAGCAGTGAAAAAGGAGGAGCACAGGGATGAACTTATTTGAGTGCTTAATACATTCTAGGCATCATGCTAAACACTTTAAATGCATGCTCTTAGGTAATCACTACCAGAAACCTATGGAGTTAGATACCCTGCCATTTTCAAAATGAAATAAACATGAAGTTAAGAAACTTGCTCAGGGCCAGGCATGGTGGCTCACGCCTGTAATCCCAGCACATGGGGAGGCCGGGGCTGGCGGACGGCTTGAGCTCCGGGGTCCAAGATCGGCCTGGGCGACACGGCAAAACCCTGTCTCCACAAAAAATACAAAAAAACTAGTTAGGCGTGTTGATGCACGCCTGTAGTCCCAGACACCAGGGAGGCTGAGACAGGAGAATCCCTTGAGCCCAGGGAAGTCAAAGCTGCAGTGAGCTGTGATCTTGCCACTGCACTGCCTGGGTGACAGGGTGAGACCCTGTCCCCTCCCCTATCAAAAAAAACTTCCTCAAACTCACATAGCAGCCGGGCGCGGTGGCTCATATCTGTAATCCTAACACTTTGGGAGGCTGAGACAGGAGGATGGCTCAGCCCACAAGTTCGAGATTGGCCTGGACAACACAGGGAGACCTTGTCTCTACAAAAAATTTAAAAATTAGCCAGGTATGGTGGTGCATGCCTGTAGTCCCACCTACTAAAAAGGTTAAGATGGGAGGATTGCTTGAGCCCAGGAGTTTGAGGCTGCAGTATGCCATGATTGTGCCAGTGCACTCCAGCCTGGGTGACAGAGCAAGACCCTGTCTCAAAAAAAAAAAAAAAAAAAAGAAATCACATAGCAAGTGGTGGAGCTTGGACTCAATTCAAGGGAGCATGAGTCCAAAGCCCACATTTTAAACTCAACCTCAGAGTCTAAGTTACAGAGGCAAACAGTAGCCAAATCACAGGAGGCTTCATATGCCATAATAAGGAGCTTGGATTTTATTTTAAATGCAATGGGAGCCAATGAGAGGTTTAAGCAAAACAGTGACATCTTATTTACATTTCTATTGTGGCTTATTTACATTTCTATTGTGTTTGGAGACCAGAGGCAAGGTAGCGAAGAGCTGTCTGAGTAAAAGAACGGAGATCACTTAGTAGTCAGGAGAGAAAAGATGGTGGTCTGAACTAAAAGTTAGATACATTCAAGACATATTTTGACATCAAAATGAACTAGACTTGCTGATTATTTGGACGCAGAGAGTAAGAGAAAAAGAAAAGTCTAGGATAACTCCCAGGTTTCTGGTTTTAGTAACAAATAGATCATGATGAATAATACTGAAATGGTCTAGAAACTGAGTTTGGGAAAGAGCGCCAGAGTCAGTTCAATCATTCCATAAATCTTTATTGAGCTTCTACTATGTGAGAATACAACAGTGTATAAAAGAGAAAAACTCTTGCCCTCATAGAGTTTATATCACTGGGTAGGGGGCAGTTAGACAAATTAATATGCACAGCCATCAGATGGTGATGGAAAAGAAAAGATAATAAAGCTGGTTAAACAGGCAAGAGGTTAGCATTTTAATAGAAGGATCAGAAAGATACTCTCTAAGATATGAGCAAGCACCTAAAAAAAAAAAAAAAAAGGAGGCAGCCCTGAAGATTTCTGATAGAGAAAGAGTTCCTGGCTGTCTAAATACCACTGCAAAGGTCCTGAGGAAGGAGTGTTCTTGGTATGTCTGAGGACAGACAAGGAGGCCACAGTGGCACAGCAGATTAGTTAAGAGAGAAAATATAGGAGATTAAATCAGAGGAACAGATAATATAGAACTTTGGTTAAGGACTCCAGCTTTTACTTTGGGTAAAGCGAAAAACCACTGGAAGATCTGAACAGAAATGGAGGAGTAGCATAACGCTGGCTGCAACATGGAAATTGCATAAAAGGGGAGCAAGGATGGAAGCAGAGATATAAGAGGAAATAACCTTATGTCTCTGGTAGATCGGACCAGGTGATGGTGAAAGGGTCAGATTTAAGATAACTTGTGAAGAGTAGATGGGATTTGTTGATGGGACTAAATCGAGTCACGTTATGAGAGGAGTCAAGGAGAACTGAAAGGTTTTTTAGCCTGAACCAAACGAACAATGAGATTGACATTTACTGGGTTGGGATGAGCATGGGAAAACAGATTTATGATGGAAAATACGGAGTTCAGTTTGCCATATTAAAATGAAGATATCTATTACAAATCTAAATATTGATGTTGAATAGGCAGCTGTTTTCTGGACTTTAGAGAAGTCTAGGTTGGAGATGCAAGTCTGGCAGTCTTAAGCACATAGATGATATTTAAATTATGTGAATAGATATAGTAAAACGTGTAGACAGACAAGAAGGTCCAGAACTAAATCCTCAATTAAATCCATCAGTTAGACATTTCCATCTCATATCCAGTATTTTTATAACTGGTTTAATTTTTAAAGCTATCACTTACTACATAAGCAGTTTCTAAAGTCATCAAGAGCACCAATGAGACACAGCAACAAACTAAAAAAGTTTGTCATTCAAATCTCCTCAAAAGAGAAAGAAAAGAACTCCATCCACGATCACAGAAATACTAAGAACTCAAAACATTCCCAAATATAGAGGATATAGTATCTAGTGGTTAAATGCGGGTACATAGGTCCAAGCTGTCTGAATTTTAATTCTTGTTCCTACACTTATTTGTGTGACCTAGGGCAAAGCACTTACTGTGCAGCTTCCTAGTACGTTGGGGATAAGTTATTGGGTTGTTGCTAATGAATTAATACCTGAATTTTTGTGCTCAGAATGCTAGCTATCTTACTATCATTGACACTAAGTTGTTGAAACAGAAGTTGAGAGTGGGAGACCCTGCAGCTAATCACGCTAATTTTTCAATTTTCTTAACCAAGAACTTGTAGCTCTCTGTTTAGATTTCGAAATGGAACCAAAACATGTTCCTAAAAGCAATTATCTTAGCTAAAAGCATGCAGCTGTCAATCTGAGTTTTAAAACAAGGCCAAAACACTTTCACAAATTCCTAAGAATCCAAAATAATCTTTAGAGGCAGGGAGGGGAAAGGGGAATTAACAGCAAGCCCCAACTCACACATTAGAGTAAGCATGTCTGATAACAAAGTCCATCTGTGACAGACTACCAGGCCCAAATCCCTTTAAAGCAGTTATTTGATTCTCTTCTACTCTCTTCTCTAGAGAATGAGTATAAATGTGCTTTAAAAAATAGAAACCCAAGCTTTTGAATGGGAGCACATACAGCAAAGAGCTGGGAATCCAAGTCAATGGCAGCTACAGGGGAAAACTTCTCCAGAGAGTCACCACTTACTCCTTTTTTCCCCAGTGGCCAAGAGCACCGTGGGGTCAAACTCCTCTTCGGTGGGTGATGGGGAAACGGCGCCCTTCCCTCATCTGGCCCCTACGCTGTCCTCCGGTAGCAAAGCTCCGGTGCAGAGCAGTTAGCTACACTCCCTCTCTCTCCCTCCTCTCGCCGGGATCTCGTGCCCGGACGGGGAGCCCCAAGTTCCAGCCTTCGGCCGCCTGGCTGGAGGAGACACAGCAGAAGAAACAATAGGGCCGTGGCGGCCGCCGTACCTCTCCCTGTCGCGGCCGTCGAAGTAGACGAAATCGCCGCTCTGAACGCATTTGGCGCAGGTCAGCCGCCGGCGGGTAGTGTTGCACAGCGGACAGCGCTCCACAGCCACGTACAGCCCCTCCGCGTCGTCCACAGAGTCCACCAGGTCCCGGGCGAGCGGCCGGGGCCCGCACCCAGGAGCCTCCGGCGCCCGGGGTCCCTTCCCACTGGGAGACGCCATGATGGCCTGAGAGGAGAGCCAGTCACGTGGGATTTTGTTTTCAACCGGGTGCATTCTGGGCCAGGAGGAGGGGCCTGGGGGGAGGCGGGCTGGGATTCCGGCGAGCCTGCCCGGGCCCGGCGACTCCTTGGACCCTTCTGGCCCCCGCGGGTGCCTGTCCCAGGCGCTGTTGTTTTTCCGGTCTGCTGAGGGGCAACAGGTCCCGAAGCAAGGGGAGAGTTATATTAGAGGGGCTAGTCTGCCAAACAAAATGTCATTATCTCCTGGCTCAGGCCAAGACTATGAGTTAAAGCCTCAAACTTATGCAGAAAATTTTAATACCATACCCTAAGGATTCTGGGTAAACGGAATGGGAGCGGAATAAGGGAATTTAACTTGCTGTGGATGCTTTAAAATCTGGCTAAAACTATAGCAAACAAAGTAGGGTGAAGGGGCTGGGTTTTGGACCTAGGTTGAATTTTGGCTCACTCACCTGCTTAATAGCTGTGTGACTTGGGGCAAGTTCCTTAATCTTTGCGCCTGTTTTCTCGTATTAAATGGATAGAATTATAGTACCTATCTAATGCCATAAGGATTAATATGGTTAATAGTATTATACTTTACCAATAGTGAAAACAACCAAAGTGAACGTGCAAAATCAGAATTGTATCTTTCAGAAAAGTTAATCACGTGGCTAACGTACCTTCCCTATCCTGGGGCATGCTCTAAGAGAATTTGAACTAGGTAGATGGTTAGGACTTCCCTTCACGTTTCTTTTGGGGGATAGGGGATATATAAGATGATGTGTTGGGAGGATCATAGCAGAGTAATTAGTGTTTGAATATGCCTCTAAACTACAGAGAAAAGTGGGTTTATAGGTCAGATTAAATAGACCAGTGATTCTCAAGGATTTTACTAGGCTAGCCACTGATAAACTGCCCTGAATTCTCTCTCCAGCCAGGATTCCTTTCTCAAGTTCCATACCCAAAGATCCAGAACTACTTACTAGGTATCAAGTGACATTCCAGGACACCACAAACTCAAATTGTTGGAAACTGACCTCTACCTCCCTACAAACCTGTTTTCTTACTTTGGTGAAGGACGTAATCACTGATGATTTACAGCTAAGAGCCATGATTCATATCAGCCCGTCCCTCCCTGTTAATCTCCACATCACCGTCAAATGCTGGGGATTCTACAAGCTAATTCGGTCTTGGATCTGAGCTCTTTGCCCCTCCGTCGTCTTAATCTTACCCAGTCTTTTAAAATACAAATCATGTAGGATTACAAAATCAAGCAAAAGCAAAAATTCTCCAATTTTCAGAATGGAGTTTACACTAAACTTGAATGGTTCCTGAAAACTTAAGATTTATTTTTAAGTGAGAAGTCTTTCTCTCTGATCATTTCAAACAAAAGGATTATTTTTTAAGGTCTCGGGCTTATGTTTAATTTGTATTCAGACAGGATCCTTCACAGTTCTTAGTACCTAAGATAGGTACTAAGTACCTGGTAGATGATATCACAGTATCTAGTTTATGCAGTTATTTGAAACTCCTATATATGGCTATGTATTTTCAGAGAACTCGTATTAATGTGTTACTTAACAGCAGAGTATTGAGGTTTTTGGATACAAAATGTAGTTTAAATATTTCTTTAAGGGAGGGGGGCGCCACACGTCTCAATGAAGAGAAACATTTGTACAGTTCAGAATTTTTTTTAACACCTATTACGCCATGAACTCATAGGGAATAGGTTCCAGCAGCCCAGGCTCCTCTCCATTGGTTCTCACAAAGTTCTTCTCTGGGTGGAGCAGGCTGGCACTTCAGTTGAACTCAGACACCTCTCCCTTTGACGTCTTTTTCTGATCATTTACCTTCACGCGTTTCAGGAAACTTACTTGGCTCTTAGAGTGCTTCGTATGCTCAGTAGACACATTCATTCTCTTGGCAAAAATCTTGCCCTTGTTTACAACAATGCCAACAGCATGCTGGGTAACACTGTAGACTCTTCCAGCTTTGCTGTGGTAACATTTGCGAGGCACTCCTTTTTTGGAAAGCACCCATTCCCTTGATGTCTACATTATCACCTTTTTCGTAGATTCGCGTGTATGTGGCCAAAGGAACAATTCCATATTTTCTAAAAGGTCTAGAGAACATGTATCAGGTGCCTCACCTCTTTCCCTTTGTGTTCGTTATTTATGGCAAATTACTGGAAGATGGCCCTTCCAGCTAAAAGGAAACGCGTTGAGTCTTAATGATACTACAATATCATTCTAGTGAGACCCTAAATCTCTCAAATTTTGAAATGTTTACTTGTTCAGTTTTGAAAATAACACAGAAGGAGTCATTTTGAATACAAATTTTTCTTCGTTTCTTAGACAGGTTTACTTACACAGAATCACCCTTTAATAAGTAATGTACTTGGAACATCTACAATTAAAGGTAGAAGAATCCAGCTGTTTCTGTGCTTGGCTTATGGACTTATTCAAACCAGAATAATGTGAGATGTTGAATGATATGCTCAGGCTTTTTTAAAACCTTTTAGAATAGGATAGATGTTTTCAAATGCTTCATAGATCTCAGAGCGTTCTTTGGCACCTATAAAGAAATCCAGGTTTACATAATTTTTAATATAAAAAATACCAAAATTTAAACACTAAAATTTCATTGTATTGTCTCCAATTACTTTTAATATGACATCTCTTTAGCTGTACCTGAGAAATGGCATTTATTTCAGGTAAATAATTTGGCAACTACAGTCATATTTCCACAAGACACAAACCTTAGAGCAGAGTTTTCTAGAACTTCTCTGTGGGTGTCATCTTTGCTCACACAGTGCTCAGCATGAAATGTGGAATGTTATCTCTACGTGTGCCATGAATATGGCCTCAGGGTAATTTCATCAGCATCTGCGGGCACTTAGCTACCAGCAAAAGGGACTTCCTTTGATCCACCTCCTCTCTAGTTAACATCTTGATTCCCTAATATTGACTAACAGATTGAGACAAATGAGCTTTAAATTTGTTTTACATTTTAGTTTTAAATTTAAAAGTTTTGGCCGGGCGCGGTTCTTCGGTGTCGCTCGCTGTTGGGTGCCAAGCCGATCCCCTGCTACTTGGTGTGTGGCCGAGGCGGTGTCGTTGATCATGAGGTCAGGAGATCGAGACCATCCCTGGCTAATACGATGAAACCCCTCCTCTCCTCTCCCGTCTCTTTCTAAAAAATTACAAAAAACTAGCCGGCCGGACGAGGCGGGGCCTGCTTTTTTTAGTCCAGCTTACTCGGGAGGCTGTATGTATCTGGAGAATGGCTGTGCAACCCGCGGAGGGCGGCAGCTTGCAGTGAGCTGAGAGCCGGCCACTGCACTCCAGGGCCTGGGCGGCAGAGGCAAGACTCCGCCTCTCAAAAAAAAAAAAAAAAAAAAAAAATTTAAAGAGTTTTAAATTTAAAATTTAAAAGAGTTTTAACTTAAGTTTAAAAGAGTTTTAACTTTTAAGTTTAAAGGAGTTTTAACTTTTAAGTTTAAAAGAGTTTTAACTTTTAAGTTTAAAAGAGTTTTAACTTTTAGTGCATGGGAAGGGATTATTAGAGGGGAAAATTGTACTACTGTCACTTGTAAAGTCTTAGGTTTCAAGAAATTGTAAATCATAACTGCTCTAGGAATTACAGGGATAAAAACATGAATCAGACAGTCTCCAATCTTGAGAAATATTAGTCAGTCCCTACTCATCTCTCACCACCACCAACCAAACACCACCACTACCTCCACCTTCCAAATTATGCAGGCACGTTGTGCTAAGGGTCATGGACTGATACTACTTATGTTTATACGGAGCTTCATCTAATCAGAACACTAATCAGCTAATCTGATATTTTGTGGTCTGGAGGCAAGGAAGGAAGAAAGGAGGATAATGAAAGGACTAACAACTGTTAGCATGAAGAGAAAGGGAAAATAGCTTTAGTTGATAAAGACTCTTAAGAACTGTAAAGTACATTGCTGATAGGAACATAAAATGGATCAGCTACTGTGGAAAATAGTTCAGTGATTCTTTAAGTTAAATAATTACTACATGACCCAACCATTTCATGCCTTGGTAAATACTCCCCAAATTGAAAACAGGTACTCAAAATAAAACCCACTTTCATTGCAGCACTATTCACAATTGCCGAAAGGTGGAAACAGCTTAAATGCCCATCAACGGATGGATAACAATTTATAGTGTAGGTGGGGCTTGGTGGCTCCCATCTGTAATCCCATATCTTTGGGAGGCCTAGGCAGGTGGATCACCTGAGGTCAGGACTTCAAGAGCAGCCTGACCAAGATGGCGAAACCCTGTCTGTACTAAAAATACAAAAGAAAATTAGGCGTGGTGGCAGGCGTCTGTAATCCTAGCTATTTGGGAGGCTGAGGCAGGAGAATTGCTTGAATTTGGGAGGCAGGGGTTGTAGTGAGCAGAGTTCTCACCATTACACTCCAGCCTGGGTGACAAGTGAGACTCTGTCTCAAAATGAAACAAAAATGTATAGTGTATATATACAATAGAATATTACTCAGCCATAAAAAGAAATGAAGTACACATGCTACAACATATAGCATGTTTCTTGGGCTCATCTAAGTGAAAAGCCAGACACAAAAAGACACATAAGATTCTATGTATAAGAAATATCCAGGGAGAGGGGAACGAGGGGAACCATTTAATGATATCAGGTTTTATTTTGGAGCAATGGAAATGTTTTAGAACTAGGTAGAGGTGGTCGTATATTCACAACACACAACCAGCTACTAAATGCCACTGAACTGTTTACTTTAAAATGGTTAAATGTTACGTACATTCACCTTAAAGATTAAATAATCAGGGATGAAGTCCTTATAAAGCTTAATTTTTTTTAGAAGTAAGGGCAGGCATGGTGGCTTACACCTATAATCCCAGCACTTTGGGAGGCCAAGGTGGGAGGATCCCTTGAGCCCAGGAGTTTGAGACCAGCCCGGGTAACATAGGGAGACCCTGTCTCTATAAAAATAAAAAAGGAAAAAAATAAAAAGAGAAAAAATAAAGAGAAGAAAAGATAAGTTATTTATTCATTGCCAAAAAGTTTACTATCTGTAGGTCTTCACGTTCAAAGATTTTGGGTGGGGAGGAGAGTGAGTTACTGACACACATAAGAGCAACTGGACCTTTGGGGTAGAAAAAGTCACAAGTTGCAGCAGATTTTTAGTTCCAGCACTAAAATTTTGGTTTCTACAAAACCAGTCTCTTTAGAAACTAAACAGTGAGTTGGTGAAGAAGCAAGAACCTCTGCCTCTGGTTTGATGGACTTCTTGGGCTTCTAGCTACATTCATGTTGAACAACCTTGTTAGCAGACAGTGAAGCATAATAGGTACCACAAACACACACATGCCCCTCTCCTAAAATCCCCAAAACCAAGGTTCTTCTTTTCACATTTAATTGAGGAACAGTGTCCAGGTCCAGTATTTTGGGATAGCCATGAACTTCACTTTTTTTCCATAACATTTTTATACTAAAAAATCATAACTAGGAGGTGGTATAGCTCAGGGGTAGAGCATCAGACTGCAGACCAAAAATCATAACTAAGAGTATTGCATTCAAGCACAAGGAGTATGCCATCTGGAGGCCCCTGGGGAGCACCCTTTCCCAAGAGGGAATGGACATTTGAGGGATCATTATATCATAGAGAAATGATTTTAGACATAAGAGGACTTTAGGGAAATTAGTACAATTTCTTCATTTCATAGAGGCATAAGAAACAGATGTTACCTGAATCATACAGCAGCAGCTGTGGGAAAAGAGCTCGTGTATCCAGTGTTCCTTCCTTTACACCAAAAGTCAACAAATCAACATTGCCAGTATTTGTAACCAGGTGTTACAATGAGGGAATTTGGTCAATTTAGTCAAATATTTCCTCACTAAAATACTGTCATCAAAAGTTTAAGGGAACCTAAATTGCCTCCATAGTCCTATTAATAATCAATCAATAATCGAAACCCCCAATTTGTAGTACCAGGCTCCAATTAGATGACCCTTTCCTTTTTTTTTTATTTTTTTAAAAAAAAAAAGAGTCTCACTCGGTCACCCTGGCTGGAGTGCTGTGGCGCCGTCTCAGCTCACTGCAACCTCTGCCTCCTGGGTTTGGGTTCAAGTGATTCTCATGCCTCAGCCTCCCAAGTAGGTGGGATTACAGGCACGCACCACCATGCCTGGCTAATTTTTTGTATTTTTAGTAGAGACAAGGTCTCGCTATGTTGCCCAGGTTGGTCTCAAACTCTTGGATTCAAGTGATCTGCCTACCTTGGCCTCCCAAAGTGCTGGGACATGACCCTTGCTTTTTAAGCAAAACTTACCATTCCTTTTCTTTGGGCTGTAATGACTGGGGAATAAATACCATTCCTAACCTTGGTGAGTAAGGTGAAAATTGTGTGGCCTGGTGCACTAGAGAAAGGACTGGCTTTGAGATCAAACAATATGGGCTTAAGTGCCAGCTCTACCACTAAGTAGCTTTAAAATAACAGGAAAATAAATTAACCACTTTCAGTTTTCTTGTAAAATAAGGACAAAAAACCTTCTTATAGAGTTGTGATAAAGAGTGTGTGAACTAAGGTTTGTAGAAAGTCGGGGCATTTTATAAAATCTAAGCCATTTTATTGCCCTAGAGGAATATACTTCTGGATTAGGGACTGGCATGGCTAGTCCAAGTACATATGGCTTATCATTTCATTCTGATAAGCCAGCAACATGTAGTTTCTTTATGTCTGTCTCCTTCAGAAGGGCTGGATTCCTGCCAGATGGGGAGTATGTTAGATTCACCTTTGTCCTCAGCCCCCAGCACATTACAAGTACTTGGTAGGCACCCAAAATTTATTAAATATCTGTAATTTGTCGATAAGGTTTGTAAGTTCATCCCTACCCCTTAGTCAGCTCCAAATATCAACCTCCAATACTATGTGGATTTTCCAGTTCTGTTCTTACATCAAGTCATAACTGCACATCTTATTTTCCCAAGTGATGCCACATCCGTGTGTATATAAGTCAAAGCCTTACAAGTTTGTAAAAATAGCATTGCACTGCTCAAGTTATTCATTTTATGACATATACCAACTTGCTATTAGTTGGGGGTTACTGTTAACAATTGGCAGGGACATCCTGTCGTGTCTCTGGCCCACTCACTAATAGGTCTTGGCATTTTTCTGCTGCCCTCTGATCTACTCATTTCCGAGAAGCACGGATGTTGAGCTGATTGAGGGTGACCTTCAGCAACAATAACCCAGCTTCTTAGTTCTTTATGCTAGAGGGAAATAAGTAAATAAGCATTTTCCTGAAGCCTCTTTGTTTTCATATGCCTATCATCAGGGCAAGGCATCACAGCAAAATTTCAGTCTTTGTCAATGATAGAGAAAAAACCAGGAGAGTGGGTTTTCACTAAGATAATAGCTCAACAGTGCCAGGCACTGGTTTTCTGCTTCCTTACAACGCTTAGGAGATAGATTCTATGGTCACCGGCATTTTGCATGTATGGAAATCAAGTTGGAGAACTTAAACTCACCAAGGCCATACAGTCAATAAACGGCAGATCATGATTAAAACTGGACAACTCTCCAGTCCATCCTTTTAGCCACCACACCTACTGACCCTCACTGCTAAGAGAATCTTAATCATTCTTTCAGCTGACAAGGAGAATTAAGAAGTTGCCCAAGAGACCACACAGGTGTTATTGTAGACTTGTAAATTGCTGTGGGTCAAGGTGAGCCCAGTGGGCTCTGGAGCCAGGCTGCTCATATGCCTGTTGCCCTGTGGCACACACAGCTGCTTGACACTGTTAAGTGTACTAAGCCTTTCCATTTTACAGGTGAGGAAACTGAGGTATAAAGTACAACTCACAGTTAACTAGACCCCACGTGAAAGTCCTTATGTAGCAGTGTCTGTCATATGAGTGCCCAATATGTTAGCTCTGATGATTATGCCTGATCTTAGAAGTGGAAGTTGACATATTTGCTATTTGTTGTACATTATCCCAGCAGAACCTAGCTATGCTATTAATTTTACTGTCGTTTGAGAAAAAAACATGGGTCCTCAATGTCACGCCAGCCAAAGAAAACAAACACAGATCCAGGAGAACAGTGTAAGCTGGGCCCAGATCCTGTTGCTTTCTGTTCAGGACCATGACAGTAGGACAGCAGGGCCTCTTTGTTTTTAGCTTACTTGACGATAATTAGGACATTCAGAAGTAACCTTGAACATGGTGGCTGTAGCTTTGGCAACTCAGGGGAGTAAGACCATTTTATATGGATAAATTCTTTTCAAAGACCTGCAAATGGCATGATACAAGGGTTTGAAATCGCCACCCATGTGTACTCTGGGCATTGGCATTCTACAGTTCCTACATACGCAGGAGCTGGAATTCATTATTTTCTACTGTCACACTCAAAGTTCATTTGTAATTGCAACACATTACCATTTTCTAGGCAAGTTATTTACCAGTACTGAGATACTGCTTGCAGAACATCTCTGTAGAGTGCCCAGTTGTGCCATGCTGCACTAGGCCACACATGAGCCTCCTCAAGCTTCAGTTTAGGGAGAAGTCTGAAAGGAGACCACTTTGGTCCCTTTCCTGAGGTGTTTCCCCCTGAGATTAGGCCCTTAAGGTGTTAAGATTTTTTTTTATTTTTTTATTTTTTTTATTTTTTTTTTATTTTTTATTTTTTTGGAGACAGACTCTTGCTCTGTCACCCAGGCTGGAGTGCAGAGGCACCATCTCGGCTCACTGCAACCTCCACCTCCCAGGTTCAAGCGATTCTCCTGCCTCAGCCTCCTGAGTAGCTGGAATTACAGGCATGCGCCACAATGCCTGGCTAATTTTTGTATTTTCATTAGAGACAGAGTCTCGCCATGTTGGCCAGGCTGGTCTCGAACTCACCCTCCCAAAGTGCTGGGATTACAGGCGTGAGCATGGTGCCTAGCCAGGCCCTTAAGTTTTTAATCCATTTGCAGGTGAAAAGAGTCTAGAGACACAGGATTAAGGAATAAGGAACATTTGTCTCTAAGGTTGAGGCAAAAATCACCTAAACCATGTAGCCTTGGCAAAATAGTTTAAGATGGTATAGCATAAACAGGTAAAACACCAACAGATAATTATTTATCATTTCAGTAGTGTCATGAATTAACTTTTACTTCACAATATAAGCAGAATTTGGATTTCAGTTAATATATTTAATCCCCTCCTCCAGAAGAGTCATGATCCACATCTTGCAAGATGAAGAAATTTAAATTTTCCTATTCTGTATACTTAGAAATTTTAAGGGAAGTGTACTGTATAGTCTTTAGTATTTAGTAACAATCCTTTACTTCTGTGATTTGAAACTTCTGGCAAATGTGTCCATGAAAGCTTTTTAAAAGAGATTTGGGGTAAGTGGAAAATCTGATGTGAATTAAGAGCATTTAAAGAAATCAATAATAGGAACTTTGCCTGTACTTGGCAATTTTCACTTTTAATAAGATTTATTTGTAATGATACATGGCATTTATGAAAGTTTCCTTCCAAAGGACTTGAAAGTGTGTTTCCTTAAGTGGGGTATGTAATTGCCTCTGATATCTATACTATTCAATTTTGTTGGCAGGCTTTTCTCACTTCCTCTAGGACATATAGAGGTAAACTTTATGTCAGTCACTAGAGGGTCTTAATTACTCCAGACTCTAAATTAGTGGCATCTGCGGAATTGTAGTTTTGCTGCATTCAAAAGGCTCTTGGATTCCAAACAAGCTTTCCCACTTTGTTTTTAATTTTTAATTAATTATTTATTATTATTTTTTTTTGAGACGGAGTCTCGCTCTGTTGCCCAGGCTGGAGTGCAGTGGCCGGGTCTCAGCTCACTGCAAGCTCCACCTCCCGGGTTCACGCCATTCTCCTGCCTCAGCCTCCCAAGTAGCTGGGACTACAGGCGCCTGCCACCTCGCCCGGCTAGTTTTTTTGTATTTTTTAGTAGAGACGGGGGTTTCACCATGTTAGCCAGGATGGTCTTGATCTCCTGACCTTGTGATCCGCCCGTCTCGGCCTCCCAAAGTGCTGGGATTACAGGCTTGAGCCACCGCGCCCGGCTTTTTTTTTTTT
>NW_016805762.1:2214836-2272286 GCF_001698545.2 Rhinopithecus bieti
TTTTTTGAGATGAAGTCTCGCTCTGTCACCCAGGCTGGAGTGCAGTGGTGCGATCTTGGCTCACTGCAGCCTCTGCCTCCCGGGTTCAAGTGATTCTCCTGCCGCAGCCTCCCAAGTAGCTGGGGTCACAGGTGCCTGCCACCATGCCCAGCTAATTTTTGTATTTTTAGTAGAGATGGGGTTTCACGATGTTGGCCAGGCTGGTCGTGAATTCCTGGTCTCATGTGATCTGCTTGCCTCAACTTCCCAAAGTGCTGGGATTACAGGCGTGAGCCACTATACCCAGCAACTTTCCCCTCTTTGAAGACACATTAATTGTTTCTTAGAGAAAAGCAAACTACAAAACTCAGAGTTACACTTAAAATAGACATGTCATTCTGCTGGATGCTGAGTTATGACTTAATCAATTTTTCTGAATTCAGGTAATATAAAAGTCTCAATTTTTTTAGATGAGGCAAGATTTTATAAAATTCTAATTTGGAGGAATATATATTTAAGAGAAGCTAAGAAATATAAAAATTAAAGTAATGACGGGAAATTGGCCCTATTAGACATACCATGAGTATTAAAGCTACAATAAGATCAAGGCAATAGGATTATAATGGGATAATCCCAGAGCAAAGGCAGAGCCGAAGAACAACTGCATATGTAAAATAAAGGTCAAAAGGAGTCATCCAAAATTAATGAGAAGAACATGTAGTGTTAAATTGGTTGGCTAGCTATTTGGGACTGGGGCATGGAGATCAGTTTGGCTCAGGCCACATAAACTTGACATTCATTATGGTAGAGGAGAGTAAAATGTATAAAAAGACAAAACTAGACAAGCTAACAACTTTCTATGGGCTGGGTGCAGTGGCTTATACCTGTAGTCCCAGCACTTTGGGAGGCCAAGGCAGGCAGATCACTTGGGGCCAACAGTTCGAGATCAGCTTGGCCAATATGGCAAAATCCCATCTCTACTAAAAATACAAAACATTAGCCAGGCATGGTGGCACAGGCCTGTAGTCTCAGCTACTCGGGAGGCTAAGGCAGGAGAATCGCTTGAACCCAGGAGGTGGGGGTTGCAGTGAGTCAAGATCACGCCACTGTAGTCCAGCCTAGGCAACAGAGTGAGACTCTGTCTCAAAAACGAAAACATATATATATTGGTTGCTATATATATATAGCAACCTTCTGTAAAATGACATAGAAAGGAGTCTCAACCATTCCCTCAAGTAGTTTTTATTTTTTTTATTTTTTATTTATTTTTTATTTTTAGTTTTTTGAGACGGAGTCTTGCTCTGTCGCCCAGGCTGGAGTGCAGTGGCGCGATCTCCACTCACTGCAAGCTCCGCCTCCCGGGTTTACGCCATTCTCCTGCCTCAGCCTCCCGAGTAGCTGGGACTACAGGCGGCCGACACAGCACCTGGCTAATTTTGTATTTTGGTAGAGACAGGGTTTCACCGTGTTAGTCAGGATGGTCTCGATCTCCTGACCTCGTGATCCACCTGTCTCGGCCTCCCAAAGTGCTGGGATTACAGGCGTGAGCCACCGCGCCCGGCTCAAGTAGTTTTTAAAAGTGCTGCTTATGTAAAAATTATTAAAAATAAGCCAACTGGAAAAGTAACAAATATAGCAAAGTGTAATTTATCTTTAATAGTATTATAGTAAACTCATAAATCCTGAGAAAATGAATACAAACTAATTAGACCAAAGGATAAGTTATGTACATATTACTTACAAGAGCCAAAATGCTATTTATTGGATATGTTGAAAAGTGGTCGATTTCTGTTTCTGATTACCAGTAGGGTTAAAGCAGTGAGATAATCTTGACGTATACAGTTAAAGTTTTCTTTGGTACCGTTTTGTTTGGAATGCTGCTGAGCATTTGGTAAAAGATATTTAGATACATTGCATGTAAGACCATGTGATACAGAACTATGTCGTATATCCCTTTAAAACAATTGGGTGATTTGTTCTAAGAACAAAATGGACATAGCCTTAAACGAAAGTCCCATTTCTGAGTGTCCACACTAATAACATAATTGTCTACAGGTAAAAACAGCCAAATGTCTGCCCTTCATAAGTAGCAAACAAAGAAGGAACATTTACCTAGCTAACAATGGGACAGTACGTTTGATTCAACAACATGTTAGAATGGGTTCAGGAAAGGTAGGTCTGCGGCTAAAGCCATCCTGCTGCCTGATTTTGTTAGCCTGTGAGCTACGAATGGTTTATTATCTTTTTCAGCAGTTGGGGAAAAAATGTTGCATGACACACACAAATTATGTGATATGAAATTCACAATTCAGAGCCCATTCCTTTATATAATGTAACATTCAGAGCTGCTTTCACACTACAATGGCAGTGCTCAGTAATTGTGACAGACCCTGTGGCCCACAAAGCCTAAAATATTTAGTATTTGGCCCATTCCAGAAAACGGTTTGTTGACCCCTGTGTTAGGACCTTGTGTGGCCATTAAAAGCCTTTATGAAGAGTTTGTAACAGTAAGCTTAAAAAAATTATCACGGATTTTTTTTTTAAACTCAAGATGTAAAGATGAAATACTTATAAAATGACATAAAAACATGAAAAAATTGTTGTTTTCAGTATTGGGACCTATGTTATTCCTTTCTTATTTTTCATTCCAGGTATTCTGTATTAACAAGAATTACTTTACCATGGTGAACAAAGGTATTTAAAAGAATAAGCAAAGCACATGCATAGCGATTACATTTTATGAGTCAGAAAATAATCTTGGTACTTACCTGTCAACACAACTTTTCCAGATACAAAGATAAGCAACACAATTCGTGGTTTTACCATTCTATAAATAAGACCAGGAAACAGTTCAGGCTCGTAACTGTTAAGATGTAAAAGGAAAATGTTAAAAATAGCACGATTCAGCTCCAGTAAGGCCCAGTATATTAAAGTGCATATTAAAGCAGTTGTAAATAAGTTAACTATTTTATCAAAAACCTTTCAACTATCTTGATGAAAAGAGTCTTGAGTGTCCTAGGTAATAGCTTATGGAAGTTAGGAACATAATTAATTTTTGGTCATAACACTTTTTCAAGTGCAAGCCATCCTGGATGGTTATTAAAAATCAAGGTAACTTAGGGCATCTGATTTAGTGTATTTAAGATCTTGTTGGTTAAACATCCTCTATCTTTTCAAAAAAGTCTGTTAATAAGAATGCATAATCATGTTTTTCTGGATTTCCAAATTCTCCAGTCATAAACACATTTTGTATGCTTTTATAAATTGCTGAAGTTAACATTTTCAGCAGATAGAACCTAAAAATATTTCCAGGCTACTGCTATTTGTATTTGAAGAGGTGCTATGTAAATAAAGAATATCCAATTATCCCAAGTTTTAAAAATTCAGGATTTGTTGCCATAAATAGTAACTCATATTTACTAGTATGAATGTAAGCTGGCTTCTCCGTGGAGCAAAGGATGATAGCACTTAAGAGCTGCTTCTCCACACTCCAGCCTGGAGAGGAGGGCAGATTCCTAGAAAGGCTCGAGGAACCTACCAAAAATAAGTCAGGAGGTGAGAGGAGGTGAATAAAACTATTCTCAAAGCAGTGGCCAATGAACAAGAAATATAAGAACAAAAGACATCCAATAAATGGAACACTAGCATCTTTGCACTTAAAGGGTGAATCCAGACTGCATGGAAAAGCTCCATTCAGTTCAGCAGTGAACAAACCCCAGAACAAGAGCAGATGTGGAATCTCTCACTGGCTCCAGAAAGGCCATCTTGAAGTGAGGCTTGTCCATCTCAAGTATAGGAGGTCACTGTGGGTGGAACTGTCTTCCTGGAACATCACTCTGTCTTACTGCAGGGAGCCTGTCAAAACTTTCTCCCACTAACCACTTCCTGACACTGGGGAGACCGTGATACTAGAGGGAGCCCCGAAAATCCAGGACTATGAGATCCAGGCCAAGAAAATGAAGGCTGCAGACACAAAAGGAAGATTTCCATTTGATCTTCCAGCTGAATTTTAAGACTTAGAAAAAACAAAAACTTTGCTACGTAAATGATATTGAACTGTGTTTGGCTTTTAGAACCATGGTTTTAAGATTACTAGTATAATGATCTCCCAATTAGGAATATACTTCATTTTATTTATTCTCTGCCTCATTCCAAAAGAAGGCTGAGACAGAGGAAGAGAGAGGTTTTGGTTAGGGATGGAGAACATTTCACAAAGATTCAGAATATTGAACACCTGCCAATTTCTTGGCCAACCCAACTTTGACTCATCCTTCAAGTCTCACTTTAAATGTTACTTCCCCAAGAAAGTCTTCCTTGATCTCTACCCACCCCCGATTACGTTAAAGACCCTGCTTTATAGTCTCATAGTCCCCAAAGGGCCTTACTTTCACAGTCATCATGTTTCATTACTATCATTGACTTGTCCATCTTTTCTTTTAGACAGTGATCTCTATGTGGGCAAGGGACTATAGCTATATCGCTTGCCATTATCACCCTAGCATCTGCTACTTGGTAGTCACCTACATCTTATTCATCATTGACTTGTCCATCTTTTCTTTCCTTTTAGACAGTGATCTCTATGTGGGCAAGGGACTATAGCTATATTGCTTGCCATTATCATGCTAGCATCTGCTACATGGTAGTCACCTAGATCTTATTCATATAGCAAGTATTTATCATCAGGATACCTTTGAAATGAAAATTAAAGGGAGGGCTTGGTGCGGTGCTCACGCCTGTAATCCTAGCACTTTGGGAAGTCAAGGTGGGTGGATTGCCTGAGGTCAGGAGTTCAAGACCAGCCTGACCAACATGATAAAACCTCGCCTCTACTAAAAATACAAAAATTAGCCGGGTGTGGTGGTGGGCACCTGTAATACCAGCTACTCAGGAGGCTGAGGCAGGAGAATCACTTGAACCCCAGGGGCGTGGAGGTTGCAATGTGCTGAAATCATGCCACTTCACTCCAGCCTGGGCAAAAGAGCGAAACTCCATCTCAGAAAAAAAAAAAAGGAAAAATTCTCATTGACAACTGTGGAAATGATTATGACATAGAAAGACTGCCAGAGAAAGTGCCTGGTAACAAAAGGAGATACTTGTATTATTAAATATTGACATACAAATTTGCAGAACCTGTGGAACTGAATGAGCTTAGGGGTTTAACACATGGCAAATTTGGCCTGATAATTATAACTGATTATGTGCCATGGTTCCCCACAGAGCTACAGACAATTAGAGAGGCCTCGTGTTAAAAATTCAAACCTGCTAAAAGGTGTTTTTTTTGTTTTTTTGTTTTTGAGACGGAGTCTTGCTCTGTCTCCCAGCCTGGAGTGCAGTGACCGGATCTCGGCTCACTGCAAGCTCCGCCTCCCGGGTTCACGCCATTCTCCTGCCTCAGCCTCCCGAGTAGCTGGGACTACAGGTGCCCGCCACTGCGCCCGGCTCATTTTTTGTATTCTTTTAGTAGAGACGGGGTTTCACCGTGTTAGCCAGGATGGTCTCGATCTCCTGACGTCGTGATCCACCCGTCTCGGCCTCCCAAAGTGCTGGGATTACAGGCTTGAGCCACCGCACCCGGCAAGAGGTGTTTTTAATGTTCCCAGTGTCAAGAATATACACTCTGGAGTTGTAATCCATAACCTGAGGCTGACAGCCAAATGGAAAGGATGAGGAGGAGGCAAGGATGAGACTAGAAATAGACAGCTGTGGGAATACAAAGCAAGCTTCCTGGCCAGATTAAAATAAAAGAAAGAAAGAAAGAAAGAAAGAAAGAAAGAAAGAAAAGATGACTGAAATCATAAAACTGTCCCAGGAGGAAGATAGAACAGGGATGGTCCCACTCTGTCTGATGTATTCTCACTACGCCCTACTGGCAACCCTTCCAGAAGCTGGTAGTAATAACAAGGGGCATCTATTCTAGACTTAGATCTATTCTACAAGGAAGACATTGTTGGTGAAAAAGAAATGAATGGAAACTTGGGAAGAATTACACACGTAATTTTAGAGCCCTGAATGGCCAGAAGGGAACGCTAAGTCTAATGTAGACACAACCTTAGAGTTCAGGCAGAGCTCTTGCTGATGTACACTAAGCTGATTCAAAGAAAGATATCTTTCTTTGAATATCTTTCATATTCATATTTCATATTCATATTTCATATTCATGAGCTGGAGGCTCATGACTTGAGAGTCTGGAAGATAAGACAATTTAAGCACTGGGAGACTCTTAGAAACAGGCTTTATTAGGAATTTGCAAATTATGCCAAGATTGAAGGAAGATATCTAAAGAGGCAATATGTCTCTACATGGGGGAATGGGAAGACTTTATAGGGAGCTCAGATTTTTGAAAAATGGGGTATATTTTAGGCATTCAATAGCATACAGTGAAAAAACTGAAGAAAAAAGAAAATACAATCGAGAAAAATAAGCGTATCATAAAAGCTGAATCTCCGAATGAATGAAAATATTTTAGAAGAAAAAGGAATTTTTAACTTCCATTCAGATCATATCTGAAAGGAAAGCTAACAAATGCTAGGGAAAGCACAGCAATATGATCCTATCTTCTCTGTTTTTTTGTTTGTTTTTTGAGACGGAGTCTAGCTCTGTCGCCCAGGCTAGAGTGCAGTGGCCGGATCTCAGCTCACTGCAAGCTCCGCCTCTCAGGTTTACGCCATTCTCCCGCCTCAGCCTCCCGAGTAGCAGGGACTACAGGCGCCCGCCACCTCGCCCGGCTACTTTTTGTATTTTTTTTGTATTTTTTTTTTTTAGTAGAGACGGGGTTTCACCGTGTTAGCCAGGATGGTCTTGATCTCCTGACCTCGTGATCCGCCCGTCTTGGCCTCCCAAAGTGCTGGGATTACAGGCTTGAGCCACCGCGCCCGGCCCCTATCTACTCTGTTAACAGGATAGTCATTCGATGGCCGAGAGGGTAAGACGTTGGAATGAAAGAACTTCAGTTCCAGCTTGGCCAAGAGAATTTAAGAGCATCTGTGATTCTAACCCAGGTCAAGTGCCCTAGCCCAGGTGTATATCTTGGTGAGTCGAGGGATTTGGTGTTACCCTCCGTCCTTGCTCTCTGAGGGCCTGGGCTGGATGGGAGAGCCACTAAAACAGCTGGGGGCAGGGGAGGAGCACTAGCTGTTGAGACGGGAAGTTTGAAGTCAGGAAGGCTAGAGATGTTCTCTAGGGAGAGGAATATACTACAGACAATGTTGTGATGGGGGCTGCAGCTACACACACACACTCAAATAGGGGAAAGCTAGTTAGGATTGCTTTCATAGACTGCTACCGCCATTCTTTTTTCATCTTCTCTCCAATCCATTCTCCCCTCACCAGCTGTCAGCCCCTTCCTACTGCCCTAGTCCTTTTCACATGCCTTATCTTGCCAGCGCCATTGCCAAGCTACATGTGTACTTATTTTCTACGTGGGTGCTTATAATCTGTAGATCAGTGGATCACAACATGTGGGCCTCTGACCAGCAGCACTGGCATCACCTTTGAGCTTTTTAGAAGCACAAATTGTAGCAAAATCTCCAATGAAGAAGCCCAGTCAGAGATGTGTGCTTTAATCAGCTAAGTGATTGCTAAGCAATTTAAACTTAAATTTAAGTTTAAGAACCATGATTTCAAAAGACTAGGCACATGTGGTAACCTATGAGGACTCAGGCATACATAGCATCTTAATCTTTTCACTATTATGTCCCCCGCCTTTTTTTCTTTTTTCTTTTTTAAATCACAGTTTCTCTAAAAGATACATTATATAAGCAACCCATAATGTAACTTAAATATCTTGGTAAATTCAAAGTTCAAGGTATATAACCATCATACCTACTGAACTGCTGATGGGTTAACACCAAACCTTCCAGCCTGATGGGAAATCTCACATCACAGCTTCCAACCATGTTCTGAATTTTAAAATCGAGGAATCTGGCAGGGAACCCAAGCTTCTGCACCACACGAGCATATTTTCTCGCTGCAAGTCGAGACTGCTCTTCACTGGGGAGGGGCAAATATGTTTAAAGATGTCTTAATCACTACATCCTCTAAACTACTGGTGTTGTATTGGATTGTTACCGTTTGTACCATGTTCATCTTTCAACGTATACTATGAAGCTGTAGGCTTTGTGAGGAGGACTTACTTCCCATACTTCGGTCCCTAGCACCTTATAAAAGATCTTGTACAGTTGTACAGCTATTGAACACAATCAAATTTTTGTCTTCATTTGTCACCTTTCATATATGAGGTACTTTTACTTTTACTTGGGTGCTATTTGCTAAAACTATTCCAAGGATTCGCAAAGTGTGTCCCCAGACCAGCAGCTTCACCTGGGAACGTGTCAGAAATGCAAAGTCCCAGGTCCCACCTCAGACATGCAGAAACTCTGGGGGTGGGGCCGAGCAATCCGCCTTTTAACAAGCCCTCTAGGTAACTGTGCTGCTCACTACAGTTTGGGAACCATTTATCCAGTCTCAAAGTATGTTCCATTTAGAAGAGAACAATGGCTGGGCGCAGTGGCTCACGCCTGTAATCCCAATACTTTGGGAGGCCGAGGCAGACGGATCACCTGAAGTCAGGAGTTCGAGACCAGCCTGGCCAACATGATGAAACCCCGTCTCTACTAAAAATACAAAAAAATTAGCTGGACGTGGTGGCAGGCACCTGTAATCCCAGCTACTCAGGAGGCTGAGGCAGGAGAATCCCATGAACTTGTGAGGCAGAGGTTGCAGTGAGCCGAGATCGCGCCATTGCACTCCTGCCTGGGCAACAAGAGTGAAACTCCCTCTCAAAAAAAAAAGGGGGGGAACAACAAGAAAAATAAGGACACATGCATACAAAAAAAATCACATATAAGGAGGTAAGATGTGTGCTGACTGAGTGGCACAGACAAGATATCAGTTCTTGAGTCTTTACTGGACACATTGTCCAAAACAACCACATGAAAATACCTCAAAATCCACCTTGTTTTGCTTGGCTTTCTCGCCCAATCTTCAATTCAATTCATACTCAACACAAGAAAGACAGGAATTTGTACTACTCTGTGGCTATGTCCTTTAAGTGTCTGTCCTGCTGCACCCCTAAATTCATAGCAGAGCCTGTGGGCAGTCCTGAGAGGTAAGGCTTCATTTCTCCTTAGGTATTTTTCGACTATTACAAAACAAAACAGTAGGTAGCAACACCTGGTGGGTGAATCAGGTGAATTCCACCCCCGTCATGGGTTTGGCCCTATTTTTAGGCCGTAAATCAGAAACACCTGAAAGAAAAGCCAGTTTGAACTTGTTTGCCTGGACCAAAGCAAGCGTTTGATTCTCTTATCCAGATCCTTCACCAACACTGCCCCCTCTCGGTTATTCATTACTTCATATATGTGTCACCTCATTTAATGTTGATAATGTTGATTCTCCTCACCCACCTTTTTTTTTTTTTTTTTTTTTTTTAAGAGACTGGGTTTTTGCTCTGTTACCCAGGCTGCAGTGCAGTGGCACGATCATAGCTCACTGCAGTCTTGAACTTCTGGGCTCAAGTGATCCTCCTGCCTCAGCCTCCTAAGTAGCCTGCAGGGGCATGCACCACCACACCTACCAAACTTTTTATACAGACAGGGTCTTGCTGTCTTGCCCAGGCTGGGCTCAAACTCCGGGGCTCAAGTGACCCTCCCCACCTCAGCCTCCCAAAGTACTGAGGTTACAGGTGTGAGCCACTGCACATGGCCCTCTGTTGATCTGGTATCTAGTCACTAGATTGACTACTGCTGCACAGCACTGCCCTTGGCTCTCTTCATCCACTTCTCACTCCTGAAATGTCCTTAGCAAGGCCATGTCCCCAGGTTAGCAGTGAAATAAACTGTTTCCAGTTTGAACTACATTTTGTCCAACTGATCTATTACATTTCCCATAATGTAAATAAGTTCAAATTTCAAGTTTGCATAGTCCTGTAGTTTCTTGGGATATCAGCTGTGATATTCTAAGGACACAGAAGTTTCTATTGAAACCACTAATAGTTGAAAGTCTGCATACATGTTCGTTGTACAAACATTAGAAAGTAGTTTAAAAATCTTAAAATCTCACCCATAGCGGTGTTAACTACCTAAATTTGATCTTCTGCACTTTTCCTATGCAAACACAGGTATCCCTCCTACAACTAAAGAGAATAGGTTTGGATAAAATGCGGAGATAATACTGGCACCTCTTATTAACCAAATTCTCGCAACTCACTATCCAAAACTTCAAAACCAAATGTATTTGGATAACAAGTATCTCTTATTATCTGAACTCATTATCCAAACTTTCACAATCAGATTTTAGGAACCAAATAAATTCTGATGAGAAAAGACACTCATGAATTTGTGTAATATGTGTAACATGAGCATATTTTACAACGAAAGTTGGATAACAAACACCATTTAGTTGCTTACTTCTCCCTCTGCAATCCAACTTAATACAATGTGACCATCCTTTCAGCTCAGTATGTGTGTGTATGTGGCTAATATAATTTTACTTTATGACTTCAAATTGAAAGCCTATTATTAATTAGGTTTTCCCTGTTTTAATGCTGAAATGAACATTGTTACAGACATCTTGCACAACTGTACAATAATCACTTTAAAATGGAGATTCCTGGGATCAACATAAGAGAAAGTCCAGAAATGTACTCAGACACATGTGAATAACTTAATATGTAAAAACAGGTAGGGGGAAATGTGGCAACAATGGATTCTTCAGTAAATGTATCTGAGTACCGAATGATCATTTGGGAAAAATAGTTATCTTACGTTGAAATAAAATTCTAGATCTGCTCTGTCCAATTAATATAAATTAAATTCAGTCCCTCAGTTGTATTAGCTGTATTTCAAGCACTCAATAGCCACATATGACTAGTGGCTACATCATTGCATTCAACAGTGCAGATATAGAACATTTCTATCTAGAGAAAGCTCTAGGTGAATCAAAATACCAGCTATCCTTTTCCTATCACAAAGCAGGACCTGAAAAGACCAGAAAATATATGAAAGTCAATATTTGCATAATATTGTACACAAATGCCTTAAGGGCAAAGCCAAATGTAGAAAACAAAGAAAAAATGGGATAAAATGAATATACCCTTCAAAATTTATGTTTTTTTTTTTTTAAAAAACCCACCATAGGCCAGATGTAGTAGCTCATGCCGCCTATAATCCCAGCACTTTGGGAGACTTGAGCCCAGGAGTTCGAGACCAGCCTGGGCAATATAGTGAAACCTCCATCTCTAAAAAAAAAATTAGCCAGGCCTGGTGGTGCATGCCTGTGGTCCCAGCTACTGGAGAGGCCAAGCTGGAAGGATGGCTTCAGCCTGGGAGGTGGAGGTTGCAGGGAGCCCAGATCATGCCACTGCACTCCATCCTGGACAACAGATTGAGATCCTGTCTCGGAAAAACAAACAAACAAACAAACAAAACCCACCATAAAACACCATAAACAGTAATCTAAGAAAAAATACTTGCAGTATAAAGTGGTGAAAATAGTTAAACACAAAAACAAAAGATAAATCTCTCCATAGATGATTGAGCAAATGGCACAGCAGTTTCTGTGCTTCTAAAAAGTTATTTAATCTCACTAGTAAATCAAAGAAATGTAAAACAACATAACTTTTTGCCAATTTAGCAAATATGAAAAGAATATCGACACCCAGTGTTCATAGGATAAAATGAACACTTAGTACATTTCTAGAGCTAGAAATTGGCACAACCTTTCAGGAGGACAGTTTGTTTCTCATCTTTTAACACCTACAGGGGAGAACAGGCTCTCCCACTACAGAGTCATGGTGAAAGAATACCCAGCAACGCAGGGCTTCCTCTGGGTGAGATCCAGGAGAGAGGAGATTTTTAAGGGATGCCTCCTGAGCTAATGCAAGCTAATGGTCAAGGAATGTCTAATTTAGCTCCTTTAGAAAGTTCTATCCATTTATCTGCAGTGAGGAAAATCCACAGTGACTACTTGCCTAGGCTTATAACACACTTTATCATTACTGTAACTTTAAAAAAATTACCTTAGAAACAAGTTGTAACAGTTAAGTCCCCTCGGTTTAATAGGGGAAGCTGTAAAATGGGGATATATCAGTATTTTATTATTTTTTTTTAAATACAGACAGGGTCTTGCTCTGTAACTCAGACTGGAGTGCAGTGATATGATTATAGCTCATTGCAGCCTCAAACTCCTGGGTTCAAGTGATCCTCCCACCTCAGCTTCCCAAGAAGCTAGGACTCCAGGCATGCTCCACCACATCCAGCTATTTTTTAGTTTTCTTTTCTTTTCATTTTTTAAATAGAGATGGAGTCTCACTATGTTGCCTAGGCTGGTCTCAAACTCCTGGGCTCAAGCGATCCTCCTGCCTAGGCCTCCCAGAGTGCTGGGATTATAGATGTGAGTCACCATGCCTGGCCCAAGTCAGTATTATAAGACTGTTTTTAACCCAAAATGAGGTATTTCATTGAATAAAGTCTTCAGCAAAGGAGGGCATTTTGCTCCTACTATGTGCTTTAGCACATTAATTCTATGCTTCCTTGTTTCACATACTAAACTGTTTCTCTGGAAATGGCGGAGGGGTGATTCCTCATACCTTTTGGCTCCCGTGCAGACCATCTTCCCAGAGCTAAATATAAGGGCTGTTGTCCTGGGTTCTCGGATCCTCATTATGACAGCAGCAAACCTCTATACCCAGAAACCAAAAGAGAATTAGCCTCTGCTAGGAGATAACATTATCCCAATTGAAAAGCTGAGCTGCATACGAAAATCTCAAAGAAACAGATTGGATGGGAAAACTAAATGTCTGGGTCTTTTCTCCCTACATTAAGGTTAACAAAAATAATGATTCTAAAATGTACTTATTAACAGGTAAAAATAATATCAGTAACTGTTAAATTTGAATGCCTGTTATGTTTCAGTTCCTATTTATCCTCATGATAGGATGAACCTGTGTTCATTATCATCCTCATTTAGTGCTCAGGGAAAACAAGGAGCTATTTAACCTCCGATATTACACAGGAAATGGTAAAGTTAAGATTCAAAACCCATAGCCGGGCGAGGTGGCGGGCGCCTGTAGTCCCAGCTACTCGGGAGGCTGAGGCAGGAGAATGGCGTGAACCCGGGAGGCGGAGCTTGCAGTGAGCTGAGATCTGGCCACTGCACTCCAGCCTGGGCGACAGAGCGAGACTCCGTCTCACAAAAAAAAAAAAAAAAAAAAAAGATTCAAAACCCAAACTGATCAGATTCCCTACTTTTTACTTTGACACACTTCTTTTCTTTTGAAGAATCTTTGGGAAAAAAATAAGAAGTATGTTAAAGGCTCACCAAGACTTTACAATGTACAGAAAAGCAACCAAAATGCAGAAGAGTCTGTATGACAGCCATGCTAAAGACGAATGACAGAAAGTTGATGTCAAGTTCTTGCCTCTTATAGTTCTCAAAGTGTCATCCAAGACCAGTAGCATCAGCAAGCCCTGGAGGTGAGGCTGACACACATTAGGGTAGGGAACCTCTGGCCTGCCACATTGACATGTCATCAAATGGCCTGCTCCTACACAGTCTCTTCACCCCAACTCCTCTCCCCGATTAAGCTAGGAAGGGAAGTGGGGTGGGTACTAGCTTAAGGGCCAAGTCAGAATTTCTTTGGGTGTCAAGCACAAGTTCAGAGAGATCCTATACACTTCATCCCCAGTCCCGCCTACTCCTACCCCTCATCCAAAATGAGGGGTGTGCTGAGGATGGTGGAAAATAAAAGTTGCCTAAAATGCTGATTGCTCAATAATGTGACCACAGCTTCAGCTGTGAGGATCTTAGCTCATCTTGTGTGTGTGTGTGTGTGTGTCCTCACCATTGTCAGCTGTATGAAATATCAAAAGGAAAACTTTATTGTATTTGGGTAACGTGCAGGTAACATTTAAATTCAGATGTCAGCAACAATACTACCACAACAGCGAAAACAAATAATACATAAATAGTTGATGCCTGCAAGGTCTCTGGGTTCCTACGAATGTGACCTTTTTTTTCATCTAATTTCGTAAATCCTCCACCACCTAAGCCAGTGAACTTTTTTTTTTTTTGAGATGGAGTCTCGCTCTGTCGCCCGGCCTGGAGTGCAGTGGCCGGATCTCAGCTCACTGCAAGCTCCGCCTCCCGGGTTTACGCCATTCTCCTGCCTCAGCCTCCCGAGTAGCTGGGACTACAGGCGCCAGCCACCTCACCCGGCTAGCTTTTGTATTTTTTAGTAGAGACGGGTTTCACCGTGTTAGCCAGGATGGTCTCGAACTCCTGACCTCGTGATTCGCCCGTCTCGGCCTCCCAAAGTGCTGGGATTACAGGCTTGAGCCACCGCGCCCGGCAGCCAGTGAACTTTTTGCCAGTAGGAAGCAGGTCTTACTCGTCTTTGTATTCCTAAGTACAGAGCCTGGCAAATCATTAAAAGTTGACAGAATCGACAAATCCAATTACCCTAGGTAAACAAGCCATTGAAAACAGGATGCCTGGCCTTGGCAGGATATAAGAAAGAACAGATTTTATTAAACTTTGAGGAGGGGGGGAAAAATTCCTGAATCTTACATTAGTAAATAGGAGCTTGAACTTTATACTTTATACATAGACTATCTTTGCTACTCTGGTTAGATCTCTAATAAGTTGCCACTCTCTAAGTCCAATTTTGTAATAGGGGCAAGAAACCATTTAGCCTTCTCAAATAAGAGGAATTGCAAATGGAAAGATAAATAAGTGTCAGGTAGCTGAGACAACATTTAGCAAAAAGTATTTCCAGAAATATGATGGAATATAAGAAAGTTAGCATCCCAATAGTCAGGTGGAAAATTATAGTCATATGGAAAAACCTTTTTGAATGACAAGGGAAAGAGCTTATCTTTAAGGAACTGCTCAATTACTGCTTTATTCAGCATAAAGAATGAGACTATTTTTTATAACTCAAAACAGTGAGATATTAACCTTGAGTTGCCAAAAGCTTTTTCAGTAACAACTTTTTTAAGAAAAAACAGAGGAATTAGTCAATATCATGATCATATTAAGAAAAGTAAATCTAAAGAGAAGCTAATTATTGAAAGGAATACTGAGAAATCTTACCTTTGGGTTATATTCTGCATTTTTTGCGTGCAAAGCTATTTTCTTCAGATCCAACTTACAGGCCAGGTTTACAGTGGAAACTATATTCCTGAAGAAATAAGTCAGTTTAGAAAATTATATCAGATATAAAGAGTAAAAAAAAAAAAAATACAAAACAACTTATTTTCTCATTTCTTAGGTTATACCTTAGCAATTTCCTAGGGGGAGAATTATTCCAAATGTGAAATACATGACAACATGATTCCTAGTAAAGTGTAAAATCCCAAAGTGAAGTGCTAAAAGAGCCTTTCCTAAAATTACATAAAATTAAGTTTTAGATCTTTTTTCAAAACAATGCCTCAAAATAGAAATTATAATTCTGAATCAATTTGCAAATCAAACTAAATTTTACATCTTTATATCCTTGGTGTTTATCCAACCCTAGCCACAATTTTCAGCAACTTCAGTGCTTTAGTATAAACAATACAATCCTTCAAGAATGTGTCTATTAATCTTTAAGTCCCCTCTACCCACCATAGAGGATCAAGAATTAGTGCTCACCTTACAGATAATCAAACTGTCTAAAGCAACAATCCATTTAGAACTGATAAAGAATTATGAAATCTGAAATTCTCTTCCCTACATTATTATCCTGAAATTAGTTGTCATCACATTCAGGAATATAAAATGTGTATCCAATCTGCTCAATTAAAACAAAAATAAAAACTTACTGTAGTTGAGGTACAATTCCACAACATTCTGAAACAGGGGTCATTGGTGTCATGGGAGTTATGGATGCCAGAGACAAGGAGTCGGAGTTTGGTTTCTCAGGAGAGGGCTGGACTGAGTCAGTATCACCAGGGTGCAGCTGTGAATGGGAATTTGACAAACTACTGCTGTTTAAGCCCAGCCCAATGTCCTGTTCGCTCAGTGATGGCAACCTACTTTGTGGACTTTGGCTTTCAGAATTTTCTTCAGTTTCATGTCTGCTGCTAATGACAGGTTGGTCTTTATTTTCTTGGGTAACTTCATCTGGTAGGAAGCTAAGATCCACAGATGAGAAATCACCTGATGCTTCTTTGACTTCAGGGTTCGAATTAAGTGCAGTATCCAGATTGGATGCATTCAATATGTACATACCATAAGGTGCAACTGGGTTGAACAGGGGAGACCTGGGTGGGGCAAGGTCATCCTAGGCAGTTCCCAAAACAGACAGACAAAAACACAACAGACAGAACAGCGTGTTACACAAAAGGGATGTCACTTTGGCAGGCAGACAATGTATTCAGTGTTAGAGGCAGTTCAAGATTGCTTGTATTCGTGCACTGCTTCTTTCTAGAAAATGCCATTAAGATTCTATTACAGGCCAGGTGTGGTAGCTCATGCCTATAATCCCTGCACTTTGGAAGGCCGAGGCAGGAGGATGGCTGGAGGCTAGGAGTTTTGAGACTAGACTGGCCCACGTCTCTACTAAAAATGCAAAAATTAGCAGAGCATGGTAGTGTACACCTGTAATCCCAGCTACTGGGGAGGCTAAGGCATGAGAATCTCTTGAATCCGGGAGGCAGAGGTTGCAGTGAGTCGAGATCATGCCACTACACTGCAGTCTGGATAAGAGCAAGACTCCAACTAAAAAAAGATTCTATTACAGTTACAGTACACTTAATGGAAACAGGAAAGAATGTTATAAAATGCAGAAAAAGCATTCTTCATACACTATCTTTGCTACTCTGGTTAGATCTCTAATAAGTTGCCACTCTCTAAGTCCAATTTTGCAATAGAGGCAGTTGAGCAACCAAGCTCTAAATTGTTGTATACTTTGAAGAGAACAGATATACTGCACTATTTAAGTTAATTGTAAACTTTAGTTGACTTAACTTTGAAATAATTTTGAGTTTTAAATTTAAATAAATGAAGGAAGTTTAAGATATAGTTGAATGCTAATCAAGATTCACTAAAGACCCATGGTTATTCCTTCTGAGGCAAAGGTGTAATAAGAATTCTTGTAATGTTCTAGTTACAAGAATTTACACTAGGAAAAAAGTTATTGAAACTTAAATGGTAAGAATAGTGTAAATCAATGTATTTTCAGTCCAGGGAAGGCTGCTCAACTACCATTATCCGGCAACGGAGAGAATGACATGTGCACCTGAGGAAAACAACTAATGTAAACTTCATGGGCTTTATTATGGGAAAAAAATCGATTACCTTGATAAATGCATTACCACCTGCTTCACCCAAGTTACAGGCCTGGACTCCAGATTTTGAGCACTGCTTGCAGGAGAAACTCAAAAAGATCTTATTTCTTTTCTGACCACTGAAGGGTCAGGAACGCACTGTGTTGCATCTTCTCCATTTCAATGCTACCTCCGCTAATGTACGTCTGACTAGAGCCTATTGGAGTGTTCTGTTACAAGTCCAGCAGGTGGCAGGGGTGACTAATTGTTTGAAGAAAGCCCTTAGAAGAAAAAAAATCTAGCTAGTCTCTTGAAATAAGATTTTTTACCTCTGTTTCATTTTGAATACATGATAGGCTCCCATCTTTCCCCACCCTCAACCCACAGAGTGGCCTTAAGTGAGGTGGGGACAATGGGCCCCGATTCCACTGCAGGGTTTCCTTGGCCTCACCTGTCCCAGATGGAAAGGGTCTCCTAGGGCAATTTACGCTAAAGCACCAAAGCTGCAACAGTGTCTCCTTTCCCCTTCCCCATCAAGGCATTTTATCAGGGAACAAAGCTAAACGTACACAAGAATGTAAGGCAATGGCGAGGAGTTGAAGGGGGATGTTTTAATGGACACTTGACGGGCTCCCTGCAGGGTCTGCCTGTAGGGACACGCCTCAGAGCATGTCTGTGTAGCATGTTCACTGCATCCTTGGCCTCAGGATCTTTAGTCATTTTTTGTTAAACTGTATCCACTTATCTTTCTCAGAACCTTTCCTGTCTGGGCTCTTTGCTGTGTTAAATTCTAGGGAAAGTCAGCATTTCTACCTCACTGCTGACCACTGTCTTTATAAAAAAATTCTCCCAGCAAAAAAAAAAAAAATTGCTCCCTTGCTTTTTGTTTTTTTTTTTTGAGATGGAGTCTCACTGTCACTCAGGCTGGAGTGCCGTGGCGCCATCTCGGCTCACTGCAACCTCTGCCTCCTGGATGCAAGCAATTCTCCTGCCTCAGCCTCCTGAGTAGCTGGGACTACAGGCTCCTGCCACCATGCCCGGCTAATTTTTGTATTTTTAGTAGAGGCGAGGTTTTGCCACGTTGGCCAGGCTGGTCTTGAACTCCTGACCTCAAATGATCCACGTGCCTCGGCCTCCCAAAGTGCTGGGATTACAGGCGTGAGCCACCTCACCCTGCCCGATGCTAAGGATTTTTAAGTCTTAAGAGTAATTAACCAAAAGAAGCCACAGGTGTTTCTAGTTGATATTTGGCAAACCCTGCGACCACCAACTCCACCAGAGACTTGAATTCTCTAGGGAGGCCTAGTACTGGCATCCATGCTGCAGGGTACAAGGGATTTCTTTCCCCGTCAAAGCAGACACCCTTGGGAACCTGAAGTCGCTACAACTAGCACGACGCGCTCTCTGTGCGTGTCCTTTAGAACTGGGCGTGGGGCCAGGAGCGGTGGCTCACACCTGAAATCCCAACACTTCGGGAGGCCAAGTTGGGTGGATGACTTGAGGTCAAGAGTTCAAGCCAGTCTGGGGAGCTGAGATCGCGCCACTGCACTCCAGCCTGGGCGAGACTCCATCTCAGAAAAAATCAATCAATCAATCAATCAGTAAAAACCAAAACAACCCGGGATAGCCCGTATAATCTGGTGACTGAGTGAAGGGTTCTGGATTCGCGCTAGATGAAGTTCGAGCTCTGTTTGGCAACCTTGGTCAAATTATTTCACTTTTCGAAGCTTCTAACCTTCAACGGAAAGACGTGGGAAACCAAGCCCGCCTCTTATGGTCGCTATGAGTTTTTAGAGGAACGAAGGCAAAGCCCTTGGCACACAGGACCGGGCGGGACTTGGGTCCTGACTCTGGCACAGTGGCGGCAGCCTTACCTGAGCGGCGCACTGGTCCAGGTAGAGCTCCAGGTAGGTTTCCTCCTGCTCCATGGACACTAATCCCACTGTTGGGGTGGGGCGGGTAAGGGGTAAGCACCCAGCGAGCAGCCTCGGAACCCGCTCGGGCCGGGGCGCAGAGGCCATTTATGAGCCTGGGGGCAGCGAGGCGGGGCGGCCCTCGGCCCAGGCTCCTGCAGAGGGCGCGAGAGAAACGTTGGGCGATGGTTCCTGGAGCGGGATGCGGAACTTAGCTACTGGCCCATGGGCGCTGGGAAGCGGAGATGGGCTAGGGGTGGGCCGGAGAGGGGCGCCTCGCCTGAGAGCAGTCACCCCACTCCGCCTGCAGCTGGGAGGCGCCTGGGCCTGCAGATTTGATTTCCTTCGATACCTGCAATGTGGTCTTTGCTTCCAGGAGAGAAATTCTCGGTGCAAATGCATGGAAAGTTAGTGAGAAAAAAGGGGAATTTTTTTTTTTTTTTTTGAGATGGAATCCGACTCTTTTGCCCAGTGCCATCTTGGCTCACTGCAACCTCTGCCTCCCGGGTTCAAGCCATTCTCCTGCCTCAGCCTCGCAAGTAGCTGTGATTACAGGAGCACACCACCACACCCGGCTAATTTTTGTATTTTTAGTGGAGATGGGGTTTCACCTTGTTGGTCAGGCTGGTCTCGAACTACTGACCTGAGGTGATCCACCCGCCTCGGCCTCCCAAAGTGCTGGGATTACAAGCGTGAGCTACTGCACCCAGCCATTTTTTTTTAAATTTAAATACTGGGTTTCCACTCTGTGGCCAAGGCTGGAGTGCAGTGACAGGTGATCATAGCTCCCTGCAGCCTTGACCTCCTGGACTCAAGCTCCCACCTTAGCCTTCCTAGCAGTTGGAATTACAGGCAAGCGCCACCACGCCTGGCTAATTTTATTTTTATAATTTTTATTTTTAGTAGCAACAAGGTCTTGGTATGTTACCTAGGCTGGTCCTGAACTCTTGGTCTCAAGCCATCCTCCTGCCTCAGACTCCCAAAATGCTGGGATTACAGGCATGAGCCACCGCATTCCACCAGGGATCTTTTTTTCTCTTGAGCAGAGTGAGTGGAATGTGAGTCGCCTTACCTAGTCACGTGTAGTATTTTTACATTATCATTACTTCTCACCATCAAATCCCACGTGATTTTTCTCCAGTCACTGAGCGTTCTGTCTAAAGCCACATACAAAACAGTGTGTTGCTTCACAGTTAGGGTTGAGGAAATCTCACAAAAATAACACAAAACATTCAGAGAGGGTTTCTTTCCTGAAATCATTATTTTAATTTTCAGTGCCTGAGTTTTCATAAGAGCTTAACTGTGTACTGTGTAGACGATTTTGTAAACATAATTGATATCTTTTTTCTTTTCTTTTCTTTTTTCTTTTTTTTTTTTTTTGAGACAGAGTCTGCTCTGTCGCTCAGGCTGGAGTACAGTGGTGAGATCTTGGCTCACTGCAACCTCCGCCTCCCAGGTTCCAGTGATTCTTATGTCTCAGTTTCCCGAGTAGCTGGGATTACAGGTGCCTGCCACCATGCCCAGCTAATTTTTGTGTTTTTAGTAGAGACGAGTTTTCACCTTGTTGGCCAGGGTGGTCTTGATTGCCTGACCTCAGGTGATCCACCTGCCTTGGCCTCCCAAAGTGCTGGAATGACAGGCGCGAGCCACCATGCCTGGCCTATAATTGACATTTTTAATGTAAGATGTGTAATAATGTACAGATGGCCGGGTGTGGTGGTTCACATCTGTAATCCCACCACTTTGGGAGGTCGAGGCAGGTGGATCACCTGAGGTCAGGAGTTTAAGACCAGCCTGCCCAACGTGGTGAAACCCCACCTATACCTAAATTACAAAAATTAGCTGGGCATGGTAGCATGCACCTGTAATCCCAGTTACTCAGGAGGCTGAGACAGGAGAATCGCTGGAACCTGGGAGGCTGAGGTTGCAGTGAGCCCAGATCGTGTCACTGTACTCCACCCTGGGCAGCAGAGTGAGACTTTGTCTCAAAAAAAAAACATGTACAGAGACAGACATATAATACATCTTTTTTTTTTTTTTTTTACTAGATTTTGCTCTCTGAGAGCAAGAATTTTGATAACTAATTTTAATATCTCTGTACCAAGCTTATCTGCTCAGTAAAACTGGATGAGTGAAGGAAACTGACCTTAGCATAGGAAGGAAACTGAACGTAGCATAGGAAGCACATTATAGTAGAGACAGCTCACTCTAAGAATCAAATCACAGCAGAAGTCTTACAGAATTTCTAATTAAGAATAAAGGAAACATTTTGATGAGATTGGAATTTCATATAATTGCTTGCGATGGCATTTAATTTAACCTAAAGGTTTGTGTTGAGATAACCTACAAATTTGTTTTAGCACAGTACCTGCCTAGTAGCTCAAATATTAGCTCTTAATTTTGTTATTAGACTGTTATAGACTGAATTGCGTCCCCTCCAAATTTATATGTTGAAGCCCTGATTTGATCTGACTGTTGTCCTCACAAGAAGATGAAATTTGGACATGCAAAGACACCAGGGATGTTCACATAGAGAAAAAGGCCAGGTGAGGATGCAGTGAGAAGGCGGCCATCTGCAAATGAAGGAGAGTGGCCTCAAGAGAAACCAGTCCTGCTGACACCTTCATCTTGGACTTCCAGCCTCCAGAACTGTGAGAAAATAAATTTTTGTTGTTTAAGCCACCACAGGCTGTAGTATTTTGTTTGTAGTATTTTGTAGTATTTTGTTGTGGCAGCCCTACCAGACTTACACATAGACTTATAAAGTCTCTCATCATATGTGGTAGGCAGAATGCTGAAATGCCCCCTAAATTCCTATCCGTAATATATAAACACCTTCTCCCAGTTATTTAAATACCAATATAAGTGCTGCTATGCATATACTTTACAGATGTAATTAAGGTCCCAAATCATTTGACTTTGAGAAAGAGTATCCAGGCATTTCTTGGGTAAGCCTGACCTAATCAGGTAAGCCTTTAGAAGGAACTGGCTCTTCTCTGGGAGAGTGAGTCAAAAATCTGAGAAGGATTTGCCATGAGGGAGATTTTTCACTGCTGGCTTTGAAGATAAATGGAGCCATATTGGAAAGAATGTGGGCACAGCATGGTGGCTCACTCCTGTAATCCCAGCACTTTGGGAGGCCAAGGCAGTAGGATTGCTTGAGTCCAGGAGTTTGAGACCAGCATGGGCAACATAGTGAGACCTCATCTCTACAAAAAAATTATTAAAAATTAGCCAGGTGTGGTGGCATGCACTTGTAGTCCTAGCTATTTGGGAGGCTGAGGCAGGAGGATCACTCAAGCCCAGGAGGTTAAGGCTGCAGTGAACCATGATAGCGCCACTACACTCCAGCCTGGGCAACAGAGTGAGACTTTGTCTCAAAATATGATAATAATTGAAGTAATAATTTTTAAAAAATCATATTGGAAGGAATGTGGGTGCCTCAAGGAGCTTAGAGTGGCCCACATTTGAAAGCCAGCAAGGAAATGGGGACCTCAGTCCTATGACTGCCATCAGTCATGAATCGACTTGAAAGTGGATTCTTCCCAGAGCTTCCAGAAAGGAGTTTAGTGTGGCCAATATGTTGGTTTTAGCTTTGTAAAGACCCTGAGCAAAGAAGCTGGCTATGCTATACTCAGACGTCTATAGAACTGTGAGCTTATAAATTGGCATTTAATTGCTAAATTTGTGGTAATTTCTTACTTTACAAGAGAAAACAAATACATCAAAATTATAAGTAGGGACACAAATTCACAGTGACGTGCCATGCAAATGATAGAGGAATAAAATGTTAATAAGCTCACTTGGGTAAAAGGTGTGCCAATGTTCCTTACATTATTTTTATTCCTGTAACTTTTTGTAAGTTTGAGGTTGTTTCCAAGTAAAACGTTTCAAAATATAATATTAGTGATTGTTTTGTGAGTGTTTTAGTTGTTTGAGATTTATACAAGATCTTATTTATGTTTTTAAATTATTTTTTTAAATAATTGGGTCACTCAGGCTGGGAGTGCAGTGTTGTGATCTCGGCTCACTGCAGTCTCTGCCTCCCGGGTTCAAGCAATTTCCCCCCTTAGCCTCCCGAGTAGCTGGGATTACAGGCACGCACTACCTCGCCCAGGTAAGTTTTGCATTTTTTTTTTAAATTTTTTTAAAGTATAGATGGGGTTTCGCCATGTTGGCCAGGCTGGTCTCGAACTCCTGACCTCAGGTGATCTGCCTGCCTCGGCCTCCCAAAGTGTTGGGATTATAGGCGTGAACCACCGCGCCTGGCCCAAAATCTTAAGTTATTCTATTTCTGGGAATCAAAGATTGCTGTGGTTTGATTGACTAACAGTTAATTGCTAGCATTTATTCAGCTCTTACTACATACCACACGCTATTCTAAGTGTTTCATATATATGAACTCATTTGAATGTCTTAACAACCTGGTGTGATAAATACTCTTTTTGTCCCCATGTTACAGTTGAGGATACTGAGGCACAGAGAGGTTGAGTAACTCGTCCTAGAGTGTCTGACTATGGAGTCATTTGCTATGTGTTGTCCCTTACCAAAGGCTTACATAGACCATTTCAAATTAGTAGTATGTTTTCTTTTGAACTGTGGTTGTTATCTGTTTTGATCCTGACTTTTTTTTTTTTTTTTTGCTTTAGAATTTATAATATTTTATACTTTGGCAAAAAAAGAAGAAAACCAAAAAACTACTTTATCCAATTCATTCTTTTCTTTCTCAATTTACTGCTGTACGGATTAAAGGATTTAAATAGGAGTATATATATATATATATTTTTTGATATAAGGTCTCACTCTGTTGCTCATGCTGGAGTGCAGTGGCACAGTAACAGTTCACTGCAGCTTCGACATCCCAGGTTCGGGTGATCCTCCCCGCTCAGCCTCCCAAGTAGCTGGGTCTCTAGGCTTGCGCCACCACACCCAGCTAATTTTTTGTATTTTTTGTAGAGATGGGGGTTTTGCCTTGGGGTTGCTCAGGCTGGTCTTGAATTTCTGGGCTCAAGCAATCCACCTGCCTTGGCCTCCCAAAGTGCTGGGATTATAGACATGAATCACTGTGCCTGGCCATACATAAACTTTTACTAAGCACTTTGCAAGTATGAAGTATTGTTATTAGAATCTTTAAGAGAATAATGTTAAGACAGGAGTGCATATTCGTGATCATGAAGAGTCTTGAACAGAGGTCAACTCTATGGAAAATATGCCTTTAACTCTTATTTTAAGAGGACCTGTCCCTCCTCACAGAAAAAAAAAAATGTGTATACACACACAGACACACACACACACACATACATATATACATACAATATGTATTTGAGACACTCCAGGCTGGAGTGCAGTGGTGTGATCATGGCTCACTGCAGCCTCAACTTCCCAGGCTCAAGTAATCCTCCCACCTCAGCCTCCTAAGTATTAGTTATGACTGCAGGTGTGTACCACACACCTGTCTACAGATGAAAACCCCCATCTCTACACAACATTTTTAAGAATTAGTTGGAAATTAAAACAAACATTTTTGTAGAGCTGAGGATCTTGCTATGCTGCCCTGGCTAGTCTTGAACTTCTAGGCTCAAGCAATCCCCTCACAACCTTGGCCTCCCAAAGTGCTGGGATTATAGGCGTGAGCCACCATGCCTGGCCTCCTCATAGACAATATTAAAATGAACCTACATTCTACATTAAATATAATTTTTATGTAACAATTTAAGAGTTGAATTGCTTATGATTAGTTGATATTTTATAGACATTTAATCAAATTCACTAATTTTGGTTTTGGAATTTAAAAAAATGTTTGGAGTCAATAGATTTTCTTAGCTCTCGAACAATTTTATTATCCCTTGAAAAGCTGCTAAGCCCTCGGCACTGAACCTCAACCTCTCAAATGCAGGCATGTCACCACTGGGGCCTGAGATTCTCTGGCAAAAACAATGAAGATGGAAATTCAGTGTTGGAGGGATGTTGAGAAACATTGTTCACTAGGGGGCGCACTTTCATCTCCATGAAGGGAATACCTTCTGGTTTGGGGAGCAAACAAACAGCTTTGAGGGGAAAGAGGAAAAAAAAAAAAAAAAGAGGAGCACGTACTCCCTAAATGTTAAAGAAAAAAAGGGTGGCTACTTCTCCATGGCAGAAGACCAGAGGGTACTTCCAAAAATAAATAAGATTAGTTACTGTATCAGTCAATGTGAATGTATGTCCACATTTTATACAAGGAGGTCCTGTTTATGGGAGCTAAACTGAAAGTGCTTGTAGAGTAATCCACATTCACACTATCTTGATGGTTGTTAAATGTGAGGGGCAATTTTGCTGCCCAGGAAAAAATGGAAAAGAATTGCATAAATGAGATTAGGTTTCTAGAACATTGGGAGAGAACAATTTTTTAATGGTGGCAATATTTGCTAAATGCAGCCTTCTCTTTCTTTTAGAAGCCGCGGACATTGGGTGTGATTAATCTCTACATAGAGCTGTCAGTTTCCAGACAGTGATTTTTTACACAGGAATAGGGAGGTGGATTTGAGCAGTGCACAGAGGCCTTTTCTAGATAAAAATTCAATGAATTCTTGTCCTTTCAGTAATCATTTGAAATAAAAACCCACAGTAATTCTTCCTCCCCCTTTTTGGTGGAGGTGGAGCATGAACGTCAGCATCTGGGAAGGAGCTGTGTAATGGCTTAGTCAGGAGGTGCTGAAGCACAACACAGATAACCTTGATCTCCATAGTCTTGGCTCACCAACCCCAGTCCACTGAAAATCTTGAATCATAATGGTGCAGTTTTCTTTCTCAGGCAGTGCTGTACACTGACCATAAAGAAGACTTGCTGTGTTTAAAGTTTCTCAGGAAAATGGCTTAATTTCATGTAATATTGAAGACAACAATGAAAATTTTACAAGTTCCTTGTTTTCCCTCAACTGATCCCTATTATTTTCTTTCTGTGTGAACATATTCCATGAGAGCGTTTCTCCAATAAATAATGCATTGTTTTAGAAAGCATATTATAACTGGGAAGTGTTATTTATAAGCATCGTTTTGGCAGTTGTTTCATGGAAACAGAACCAATCAATCAGCACTGATTCTGGGCAGGAGAGAGTTGCTTTACCATTTTCCACGCTGAGCACATCAGGGATGTCTGATCCCAGACAGTAGCTACCTGCCTCCTGCCACGCACAGCAAAACAGGGAGATTAGGTTTTACAGTATTTGCTTGGGAAAGTATGGATGAAGATTTCAGCTTCTGTCTGTTCTGAACTCCACTTTTTTTTTGTTTGTTTGTTCTTTGAGACAAGGCCTCACTCTGTCACCCAGGTTGGAGTGGAGTGGTGCAATCTTGGCTCACTGCAACCTTTGCTCCTGGGTTCAAGCAATTCTCCTGCCTCAGCCTCCTGAGTAGCTGGGATTATAGGTACACACCACCACACCCAGCTAATTTGTTTGTATTTTTAGTAGAGACGGAGTTTCACTACTTTGGTCAGGCTGGTCTCAAATGTCTGAACTCAGGTGATACACCTGCCTCGGTCTCCCAAAATGCTACGATTACAGGTGTGAGCCACCATGCCCGGCCTGAACTCCACTTTGTATGCACCTCACTAGGAATGGATTTTTGCATGTGTTTGTACTTGTACTAACAATGAAAATCCTCTATATACATCTACTAGGTACCCACAAAAATTAAAAATCTTCTAGAAGACTTCGGTCTGAACCGTGTCTCTAGAGCACTGGCCCTCTAGAAGGCAGCTTTACGAAATAGCTTGTGGGATTATGTAGGGGAAGATTATGGTGTGTATAGAGAATTAGCAGTGCCACCACTAAAGGCTTCCACAACTCCTGTGAGGTCCTGGAGAAGCAGCAACCTTTGGGAGGAGGCCGGAGGCAGAAGTGAGTCAGCACTCCTACCCAGTTCCTGAGAAGAGGCTCCCTAGGGCCACTGAGTCACTCTTCCCTTAAGCCTGGGAGTCAGCCCCTCCCCATCCCCTTTTTTCACTTCTATTTCAGAACCACATCAGTGCTAAGAGGGACAGTGGGAATAATAAAATATAATTACCATGATGACAAATCAGCAAATGATGCTCTTTATGAAAGGAATTCTCCTTTGGATATGCTGTACTTGGAAACACCAGAGTGGCAACTCTCCAAGTTGTGCTGCTTGAAATCAAAGGGAAAACTGTTGGCAGGGAGTTTTGACCAAGACTTTCCACTTCGGGGAAGACCTGAATACTTTTCTGCTGGTTGAGTGTTGGATAGAGGAGTCACTCTTCACGACATTTCCGAACATGTCCCTGTATTGACTGTCTCAAGATGACTTAGCTGTCATTCCCTTCTTCCCCCTGATATGTTCACTCATCCATGATTCTGTGCAAGATACTCTTTAGAATCTATGGAGGCTGCAAAGATGACTATCTTTAAGGAACTTATAATAGGGATGATATATGATAAAGATAAGGACAATAATAGCACATGTGGATGATTTGCTATGTCTGGCCACTGTTCTAAGTCCCTTAAAACTTCATTTTATCAAAATAATGCTATAGGCTGAGCACAGTGGCTCACGCCTGTAATCCCAGCATATTGAGAGACTGAGGTGGGCAGATCACCTGAGGTCAGGAGTTCAAGACCAGCTTGGCCAACATCGTGAAACCCTGTGTCTACTAAAAATACAAAAATTAGCCAGGCATGGTGGTGCATGCCTGTAATCCCAGCTACTCGGGAGGCTGAGGCAGGAGAATTGCTCGAACTTAGGAGGCAGAGGTTGCAGTGAGCCGAGATCACACCACTGCGTTCCCAGCCTGGGCAACAGAGAGAGACCCCATCTCAAAAAACCAGAACCAAAATATCGCTAAAAATAAATGTAATCATCGTCTCTGTTTCAAAGACGAGGAAATTGAGGCCTATAGAAGTTAGGCAACTCACTCAAAGATAAGCTGTTCATACAAACACAATATCACAAAGTCAAATTCAGTTGAGTTTCTTGGCAGTTCATAGGAGGGAGAGATTCTTTCCTGGGGCTAGACATCAAGGCATATTTTATAAAGGAGACAGCAAGACACCAAAGTCTTAAAGGGTATACGGGTTAAATTGTAGCCTCCCAAAAGACATATCCACTCAGAACCTGTGGATGTGACCTTATTTGGAGAAAGGGACTTTGTAGGTGTAATTAAGGCTCTCAAGATGGAAGTACCCAGGATTTAGGATGGGCCCTAAATCCAATGACAAGTGTCCTTATATGACAAAGGCAGAGGGAGATTTGAGACTCAGAGACACAGAGAGAAGGCCACGCATGTGAAGACAGGCAGAGATTGGCAGCCCCAAGCCAAGGAATGACGAGGGCTGCCAGCAGCCCGCAGCAGCTAAGAGAGAGGTATGGAGTGGATTGCCCCTCAGAGCTGCCAGACAGAACCAGCCCCGCTGACATCTTGATCGTGGACTTGTAAGAATACGTTTCTGTTGTTTTAAGCCACCCGGGGTGTGGTAATTTGTTATGGCAGCCCTAGGTAACTAACACAAAGAATACGTGAGAATGGCTGTGAAACAACAGCTCAAGCAAAGACACTGAGGTGGAAAAACACAAATGCTTAGGTTTATTGCCTTTGGTTTGTCTGAAGCATAAGGATCCTGAAATGGAATGTGTTGTTTAAGACACGGATCATATTATGGAGAGCTTTGAGTGCCAGGTTAGGAAATGTAGATATTATTTGATGATCAATGATGAACTTGTTGAGTTGTGTGTTCAGAAAATGAAGGTGTCTCTGAGCCAACAGGAGGTAATATGGGCCTGAATTAGGGCAGGGACAGTGGAATGAAGAGAAGTGTTAAAAGAAAAACTTCAGCTGAATTGAATTTAAAGGAGTTTCATTGAGCAATGAACCTTTCATGAATTGGGCAGCCCCCAGAATCAGCAGACTCAGAGAGACTCCAGGGATGCCTGGTGGTCAGAACAAATTTATAGACACAAAAAAGGGAAGTGACATGCAGAAATCGGAAGTGAGGTACAGAAACAGCTGGATTGGTTGCAGGTTGGTATTTGCCTTCTCTGAACAGTTTGAACACTCACCAGTCTGAGTGACTGAAGCATGGCCGCCGGGATTGGCCAAGAGTCAGCTATGTTACAGGCACATACTCCTAAATTTGGTCCTCAATTTCGTCTGCCTATTAAGCTAGGTTACAGTTTGTCCACAGGGACTCAAATATAGAAGTATGGGGTCCTTCTCGGGTCATATTTGGTTCGCTTTAACAGAAGGGACAGAGAGGAAGCGTCTTGCAGGAATCAAAGAGACTTGGCAATCAATAGATTCTTGATCTAACTTGCTAAGTAGCTTGATTCATGTTTTACCTGCTGTTGTTTACATGTGTTTGTTTTCTGGGCTGCATAACACCCACACTCTAAATGAGGTACCCCAAGTCATTTGGCTGCCCGTCAACTAGGATTATTAGCTTTTTCTGGCTTCCTGGTAATTAATCTGTGTTCTAGGTTGAGGACTTTCCTTTCTCTGCCTCTATTCCTCTTATGTAAGCTAAGCCTTTGGAAATTGTTTCAATACCCCATGTCTCCTTCCTTTGGTACCTGAGCTGGGGGCAGGAGGCAGGGTTTCAGGGCAGCTATGCTGGCCTCACTCCAGCATCCTATTATAGATCCTGTCTCAACACTTTATGTTGAGTGTGGTATAGAGGTGGCCTTGATTAAGCTGTGACATCTCGGACAGATGTGAACCTTAGGGCCGTGTAAAGCAGTTGGACATTACCAATGTGCTGGAGACCTTGAATGTGCTTTGAGGCTTCAAGCCTTATTAGCATCATATTCTGTTTTTTAGTTTCCCCAAATCACACTGACCCTTTTGATCTGGCTTTCTAATATTAGACTAGTGGGAAGAAGAGGAACCAGTGTTTACCCAGGGCTTACTCAGTGGCCAGATATGGTGTGAGGTGCTTTATATATATTACTTCATTTAATCTTTACATCAGAAGTATGAGGCAGGTGCTATTATCCTCATTTTACAGATGAGGAAATTGAAGTTCAAAGCAATTAAGTCACTGCACAAAGTCACACAAGGAGTAGAGCTGCCAAGATACAACCTTGGGATTTTCTCAGATATTACACCACCTCTTATCCAGAGTATACACATTTTTTTTTTTCAGTGTTACTAAGGTGACAGAATTCAGTTTTTGGCACATAGGCAGGATTTGGCTGGTGCATGCTGGGTTTTGACTTTGTGCCATGATTTTGTACAATCATTTCCCCTGTGGTCCCTCCTATAGCACATGCCCTGACCTAGCACTTCCTGGACATCAGCTTCGAGAATGTTTGAGAACTTTCCAGGCTGATGAACTTGTGCTGTTTTCTGAAGGAACAAGAACATGTTTTAGCCTCATGTGAAAGTTTTCTGGTTACATGCCTAGGTTTGGTTGAATTGGAAAGAGTGAATAAAATGAATCCTCATATATAGCCTTGATCTCTACATTGGTCTTGGAAAAGAAATGACTTTGGTACAGTAACTGTGGGTAGTACTGCCTGCAAAACCTGTGATGTTAGGGCCTCTGTTCATACCCTCTAATCTCTAAACCCAGGCCAAATCCTTAGGAACCAAGCCAACTGTCCTTGGTCCATGCTGTTTTTGTCCCATCTTCCACCGGCTCAACCCCAGAGTGCATTTCTCCCTTCTTTCTGCAATCCTGAGTCTAAACTTTGTTCATGGCTCTGCTCCAGCTCATTTCCTCCATTAAGCCTCTCCCAACCAGCTTTCCTTTTCTGAATTCCTGCAGTCAGTTTGCTCATATGATGCTCTTCCTAGCTTTCTGATTCTGGGTCTGTGTATTATCTCTTTAACTGACTGTAGCCTCTTAGAGTGAGGAGTACAGCCTTCCTTCTGACCCCAAGGTGCCTGGCACAGTGCTGGGCATGCAATGGGGGCATCAATTATTGATTGAGGTCTACCTTTCTGATTCCTGCTCTCAGAAAAGATATTAGAATAGAAGGGCTGTCAGTCTGTAAATGATAACATCCTATAAACTCCTGTACAGAAATATAGCAATATTCACAGGGGATATTTCTGGGTACCAAGCTTATTGGTGGGTTTCATTTCTTCTTTGAACTTTTGGTATTGTCCAAATTTTCTACAGTGAACATTTATATTTTACTACTTACAAAAAAGAGTATTTTATAAAAGTGCATATTACTTTTAAGAGAAAGGACAGTGCCTGTTTTCCATCCCCATTTCTATCTCCTTGATGCCCATGGAGATATGATATTTCAGTTTAACCATGTGCTTCAAGATCAGGAATCTAGATTTCTCATTAGCCCTGCTATTGACTTTTAATTTTAATCTTTTAAATTTTGTAGAGATAGGGTCTCTTTTGCTGCCCAGGCTGGTTTCAAACTCTGGGCTCAATGATCTCCCACCTCAGCCTCCCAAAGTGCTGAGATTACTGACTTTCTGAGCGCCTCTTAAAACTCTCATTGCTTTGGTGTCTCCATCTGTAAACCTGACCAGGTGATAAAGGAATTCTCATATCTGCTCTTTTCCAGAACTGTAAGGTATTCGATGAAGAAATGTTCCAAAATCACTTAAAAATAATCTGGTAAATGTTTATAGACCCAGTTATTTGACTGTGCATGCCCCAGATTTCTATGCACCCCATTCTCTGTACAACTCAGTTTTCTAAAGCACTTTTTGTTGGAAACTCAGCTCTTTGTTTAGAATTTTTTAGCCTCAAAAGTACTGTCTTAAAGAATATTGGAAGATATATGGAATTTCTGCTGAAAAGTACCATACTAGGACTGTATACTGGGAGGTAGAATAGCGCTGTGGCTAAAAGTATAGGCTTTGGACTCAGTGTCCCTTGTCCTGAGAATGTTTGAGAACTTTTTGGGCTGATGAACTTGTGCTGTTTTCTGAAGGAGCAAGAGCATGTTTCAGCATCACGTGGCAGTTTTCTGGTTGTATCCCTAGGTTTGCTTCTATTGGAAGGAACGAATAAAATGGGGCCAGGTGCAGTGGCTCATGCCTGTAATCCCAGAACTTTGGGAGGCTGAGGTGGGAGAATCACCTCAGGTCAGGAGTTCGAGATTAGCCTGGCCAACATGGTGAAACTCTGTCTCTACTAAAAATACAAAATTAGCTGGGTGTGGTGGTGGGCACCTGTAATCCCAGCTACTCAGGAGGCTGAGTCAGGAGAATCACTTGAACCCAGGAGGTGGAGGTTGCAGTGAGCCGAGATTGCATCACTGCATTCCAGCCTGGATGACGGAGCGGAACTCTGTCTCAAGAAAAAAAAAAGTGTCCTATTATATAGCCCTAATCTTTACATTGGCCTTGGGAAAAGAAATTTCAGATACATTTCTAGAACCCACATCACCTTGCTAAAATGTAAAGTTTACCTCACTCCATGCTTCCGCAAATCTGCATTGTTTTCCACACTGAGTTTAGAATAAAATACAAATTCCTGAGCCTGGGCGAACAAACAGAAACCTTCCCGGCCGGGCGCGGTGGCTCAAGCCTGTAATCCCAGCACTTTGGGAGGCTGAGACGGGCGGATCACGAGGTCAGGAGATCGAGACCATCCTGGCTAACATGGTGAAACCCCGTCTCTACTAAAAAATACAAAAAACTAGCCGGGCGAGGTGGCAGGCGCCTGTAGTCCCAGCTACTCGGGAGGCTGAGGCAGGAGAATGGCATGAACCCGAGAGGAGGAGCTTGCAGTGAGCTGAGATCCGGCCACTGCACTCCAGCCTGGGTGACAGAGTAAGACTCCGTCTCAAAAAAAAAAAGAAACCTTCCCATCTTCAGTTCCCAATGACACTTCCAGGCTCTGAAAAAGCTCTGAGTATCATTGTTCCTATAGTTCCCTCAGCTGAGAATGTTATTTTTCGATTCTCTGTCTTCGGAAATCTTTCCTAGCCTTCAGATGCCACCTTCTGTGTGGAGCCCTCCTTGATCTCCCAAGGCACAACTAAGACACAGTGTTTCTTCTGAATGCCCATACCAGTTTGGCCTGTGTTTCATTTAACCTTGTCCTACATTTCATTGTTTACACTCCCTTCTGGATTGCATACTCCTTGAGGAGTGGAAGGTTGTTGATTCACTTTTGCATCCAGATAATGCCTAACAAAAGATAGGCAGCCTTTCATAAATGCTGGGCATGCTTAGTATAATTCCTTCCTGATAGGAATCAGCAGCAGCTCCAATGCTTTTTAGTGGCAGCGTATTTGTAGAGCAGCTAAAGGGGAGGGTTGAGGAAGAACTGTGCCTACTCTCTCCTTCTTTCTACCCCCCATCCCCAGCAGCAGAGATAGGGTTCCTAGGTCTCCAGCTCTGCATGCTTGACTAGCCTCCCATCGCAGCGTATTTGCTGGAGAGGAAATGGAAATTGTTCCTGATTTAAGTGCATGCATCACATCAGAGGCAGGCCAGGGCCCCTTTGTCTCATGAGTCAGCAGACATTAAGCCAAGCTCATCTCTTCCCCTTACCTAAAAGCCCACAAAGCAATAAACTCATTATCACGGCACAGAGAATAATGAATAGGCCAAGGACAGGTCAGTCTGGATTGTTGCAAGGGCTGCTTTTGTAAGGAAACAGGCAGTGAGCCATTTTGCTTTCAATTGCTCAGTGCTTACACTACTCACTGCCTGAACCGGAGACACCCACTTGACATTATGCAGTAGGTACCCCAGATACTGTTATCAAACAACTGGGTCTACTCGCCTGGCACAAAAAAGCCAAACACTGACATCCGGGATTGCAGTGAGAGAAAGTGAGGCATTTATTGCCAGGCACCAACAAGGAGAATCAGGCAGCTCAGGCTGAAGACTCGAACCCCCAAGAGCTTACAGGTAAGGATTTTTTTTTTTTTTTTTTTTTTGAGAGGAGTCTCGCTGTGTTACCCAGGTTGGAGTGCAGTGGTGTGATCTTGGCTCACTGCAAGCTCCGCCTCCCAGGTTCACGCCATTCTCCTGCCTCAGCCTCCAAGTAGCTGGGACTATAGGCGCGCACCACCACACCCGGCTAATTTTTTGTATTTTAGTAGAGACGGGGTTCCACCGTGTGAGCAAGGATGGTCTCGTTCCGTGACCTCGTGACCCGCCCGCCTCGGCCTCCCAAAGTGCTGGGATTACAGGCTTGAGCCACCGCGCCCGGCCCAGGTAAGGATTTTTAAAGGCAAGGAGGCAGAGGTTACAGGCAAAATCATAAACCAATACATGCAGGCTGGCCAGGCACAATGGCTCATGCCTGTAATCCCAGCACTTTGGGAGGCCGAGATGGGTGGATCACTTGAGGCCAGGAGTTTGAGACCAGCCTGGCCAATGTGGTAAAACCCCGTCTCTACTAAAAATACAAAATTAGCCAGGCATGGTGGCATGCATCTGTAATCCCAGCTATTTGGGAGGCTGAGGCAGGAGAATTGCTTGAACCTGGGAGGCGGAGGTTGCAGTGAGCCAAGATTGTGACATTGTACTCCAGCCTGGGTGACAGAGTGAGACTCCGTCTCAAAAAAAAAAAAAAAAAATACATGCAGGCTATACATTGGTTTTACCTGTATAAAAGGTGAGACATCTTGAAGCAGGCACCCACAGGTCTTAGGTGGAGTCAAAGATTTGCTGATTTGTGATTGGTTAAGGAGGTGGAGCTTTGTCTAAACATTTGGGATCAGCAGAAAATAATGTTAGTTTTGGCTCGTGGGTGTGATCTCCAGGCCCCTCAGAAAGAAATTTAGAACAGAAACAGCGGCTGGAGTTCAGTCCTCAGTTCCCGTTTATCTAAGGTCTCTGTACCAGTGTACCCATTTGGTGGAGGTCCAAATTCTGAAAAACAACTCAAGAATATATGCTAAGATGTTATCTTTAGTTTCTATTGGGAAGCAAATATCCATGTGACTCTAACGTCCTTGGCTATTGTTTTAAGCTACTGTTACCATCTTGCTTATCAGGTTGCTCGTTTACTTGTCAAGGCTAGCTAGGTGCCTGGAAGTTTCCTTGAAAGAACTCAAGGTTTTCTTTTATTTCCATGCTTGGTGTTGGGGGTGGAGGAGGGTGCTACAAGCCCTTAAGAGGGGTCCCTGCTCCATCTCAATACTTTCCCAATAGCTCTGAGAATTCTTGCTGGGGGAGCATGTGGAAGGAGCCACCTTGTGACTCCCTCTGCCATGAGTATCTGCTTCCACTGCCTTTCTGGCATCTACTCTGGGCCCTGCCTCTGCATGTCTCATTCCTTTTGCGTAGCCTGTATACTTATCAGCTCACATACAAACCCCTCAGTCCCCAGACTGCCACTGGTCATGGCTGTGCGTGTGGTGCAGGCTTTAATGAAGATTTGGGCAACAGTGTGTGTATGTGCATGTATGTGTGCATGAGTGTGTGTACATGCATGGTGTGCATGTGCATATGTGTTAATTTCCTAGGGCTGCCATAAAAAGTAACACAAACTGAAAGGCTTAAACAATAGAAATTTCCTGTCTCATTGTCTCACAGTTCTGGAAGCTAGACATCTGAGATGAAGGTGTCTGCAGGGCTCTGCCGTCTCTAACAGGTGCTAGGGAAGGAGCTGTTCCAGGTCTCCCCTCCAGCTTCTGGTAGTTCCTTGGCTTGTGGGAGCATCACTCCCGTCTTCATGTGGCTGTCCCCGTATGAGTGTCTGTGTTCAGATTTCCTCCTTGTATAACCACAGTCACCATTGCATTAGGGGTCTACCCTACTTCGCTATGACCTCATCTTAATTAACTATCTGCAATGACCCTATTTCCAAATAAGGTCATATTCTGAGGCACTGGGGTTAGGACTTCAGCATATGAATTTTCAGGAGACACAATTCCAACCCATAATTGTGTGTGTGTGTGTGTGTGTGTGCGCGCGTGTGTGTGTGCGTGCGCGTGCGCGCGCATGTAGGGTCATGGTTAGTGATGTTAGATTACAGGATGGAAGGGTAACACACTTTTAACTGCATACTCAATCATCCCAGTTCTCAAAAATCCTCAGCTTTTCTGTCCCCTGAGGGCGTGTCCTGTGTCATGCCTTCCCCACAGCCTCCTGCCATGAGGCGGGACACCTTCCGGCCCTCTCTTGGGCTTTTCCCTGCTTCCTCATGGCTTGTTTCAGCTCCAACGCCAAAAATCACTGTACATTTCTGATATAAAACAGTTTCACTATTTTCCTCCCCAGGCCAATCATCCAGGCCTGATCTAGAGGGCCATCTTAATAACTAAAAAGTCCACTAGAGATGTTTCTAACAAAGACAGTTCTCTCGCCGTGGAGAAATTCTGTAGTCAGCTCTGATAGTAACACTTTTTTTCCCTTCATCAGTTAAATAAAATAAAATTATTTATTAACCTAAATGTTTTATGCACTAGTTTCTGTTATTTCTGGATGCATTTAAAAAACAATGCCTCCTGTACAAAATCAGAAAAAAACCAGAAATGATAGTGAGGACAGGTTGTGCCTCATGGGCCAGGGATGGACAGCTTATTACCCCTCCGTCTACTGGAAACATACTAATAAATCAGTAACTCTCTCCTGCCAGGCAAGGTCATGGTTTCAGAACTCTTCTCTACAGAGTTGACACAGGCCATCATTATGAGTTCATCAGAGCTGATACGAGAGATTAAGGCAATTTGCCACCCCTGTTCTAGACGTTCTGTGGAGGGAATTGTATGCTTCTGGTGACGACTTCTATTTGTGTTCATTAATAGTTGCCAGTGTTTGGAAATGAACATAGGGTAGACAATGTGATTTCTGTATTGGTCAGAATAGGCTGAGTCATGCAATGGTAACAAATGACACCCAAATCTTGGTAGCCAGCATGAATAAAGGTTGATTTCTTGCTCATAACACCTGTCCTTTCGGGATCACCTGAAGCTCTGCTCCGCATCCCCTTCATTCAGGGACTCAGGCTGATGGAGCAGCCTCTACCTGGAATATTGCTGCTCTTGTAGCAGAGGGAGAGAGGACATGGGCGAACATTAAGCTGGCTCTTTAAAGCTTCTGCTTTTAAGTGAGCCAAGTCAATTCCACTCACATTTCATTGGCTGAGCCAAATGTCAATGAGGAGAGGAAGTATTCATTCTTCCTCAGAGAGGGGCAGCAACAGCATTAAAACAGTTTACGTCAGGTACCTCATTTTGGTTATTGATCTTAAATGTCTGAGAAATGAAGTGAAAGAAAATGGAGACCTTTTATATTTATTAATTTTAATGACTCTTCTTTACTTTTCTTACTATATGCGGTAGAATTCTTACAAGGCTTAAATAATTGAAATACATATTTGATGGGATTGACATCAGAACCTTTATTATTTAATGCTTTTTCTGTAGCAGGAATGTAACTAGTTTTAAGAGAAGGCTACTTAATGGTCAAAATAGGTGTATTAATGAAGGACTAAAATAATCATGGTTAAATCCCAACTCTAATGATCTAACACAACACTGTTGTTATTTATCTTCATAGCAAAGTATGGGAAACCTAACATTATTATCCTAATGAAACATATGTTGTACTTTTTTGCATGCTTTTGCTAGGCAAATAATATTTTCATATCAAAATACATTAAGGCAGATATTAAAGGGTGGGTGCGGTGGCTCATGCCTGCAATCCCAGCACTCCGGGAGGCCTAGGCGGGCAGACCACTTGATGTCAGGAGTTCGAGACCAGCCTGGCCAACATGGTGAAACCCCATCTCTACTAAAAATACAAAAAAATTAGCTGGGTGTGGTAGCACATGCCTGTAATCCCAGTTACTGGGCTGATACAGGAGAATCGCTTGAACTCGGGAGGTGGAGGTTGCAATTTGGTGGACCAAAATTGTGCCACTGCACTCCAGGCTGGGTAAAAGAGCAAGACTCTGTCTCAAACAAAACAAAACAAAGCCAAAAAAAGAAAAAAAAAGCCAGATATTAAAAAATGATCACTTGCTGTGATAATTATTCACTTCATTCCATTAATGTTAGAGTTTCAGCAGGTTACATGCAAAACGGAAAGTTGCTAAAGTGTGTTTGGAAGAAATTACTTTAGAAGACTGCTGATAAATATTGAACTAAAAAAATTTAGTAATTCAAAGGTGCAGGGAATATTTGGTTAAACACAGTAAACAGGACTGATTCAAGACAGAACTTTAATAATGTGTCATTAGTGCATAATCCCTTTGTCAAGCAATGTTCTATAGAAAAGACTTTGGGAAATGCTGGCTCAGCTTTTAATCTGTGTGTGGTGGGGATCTCCATCTCACTTCATTTTTAATTTCTTTTTATTTTAGTTTTTTGTTTCTGTTTTTTTTTTTTTTTTTTTTGAGATGGGATCTGGGTCTGTTGCCCAGGCTTGGATGCAGTGGTGCAATCATAGCTTACTGCAGCCTCGACCTCCTGGGCTCAAGCTATCCTCCCACCTCAGTCTCCCAAGCAGCTGGGACGACAGGCATGTAGCACTACACCTGGCTAACATTTTATTTTTTAGTGGAGACAGGGCCTCGTTATGTTGCCGAGGCTGGTCTGGAACTTCTTGGACTCAAATGAGCCTCCTGCCTCATCTTCCCAAGGTGCTTGGATTACAGGCAGGAACCTCCATCCCCAGCCTCCATTTCACTTGAGCCTTCCAAACTCATGGCCATTTTAGGCTCTACCATCACCCAACATGCCTGGAATCACCAGTTCAAGCTTTCCGTTTCTGGCCACAGCATCTTTTCCTGCTAGCCTGCTTTCAACCAGTCCCAGTACAACCACTTATCAACCTCACTGGAACTCCAATCCTTGTGGACTTCGTTTACTTCTAATCATTCTGTCTCCTGCTCTCTCGATTTCCTGCTTATCACCTTAGACTGCATGATACATCATTTTAGTAACATACTTGGCCAATGATCTAAAGCCCCTTTCTATCCTGTCTCTTTGTTGTACCCTTTCTATCCTATCTCTTAGTTGGGTTTGGCAAAACCCAACTGTGGGTGAATACAACGTTCTACTTCTCTTAGCCTTGCTGGAAAAAGCCACACAATCACTAAAATGGGCCTGTAATAGCTGATGATCCTTCTATATTTCCCTGTTCGCTTACTTTTTACTCTCCCACTCACTGTAATGACTATTCCAAGACTTTTCTGCTTCCTGGATTCCACAACCATCTCCCTCCACTCCCTCTGCATGCCATATCTCCTTTAGGGCCTGGTGTTCCTAATTCTAAAAACTCCCTATAGTGACCCCCATTCTAGCCTCCTTCTCCCCTGTTGGGACAGTAAAAATGTTTCTCCCCATCTAAGAACAATACCTTTCTGGGGACTTTGACTCTCATACCCTCCCAACTTTCCAAAGACCTTGTAGTATTGATTATACTTTCTCTCTCTCTCTCTCTCTTTTTTTTTTTTTCGAGACGGAATCTTGCTCTGTTGCCCAGGCTGGAGTGCAGTGACATGATCTTGGCTCCCTGCAACCTCCTTTTCATGGGTTCAAGTGATTCTCCTGATTCAGTCTCCCAAGTAGCTGGGATTACAGGCATGTACCACCACGCCTGGCCAATTTTTGTATTCTTAGTAGAGATGGGGTTTTTCACTATGTTGGCCAGGCTGGTCTTAACTCTTGACCTTGTGATCCACCCACCCCAGACTCCCAAAGTGCTGGGATTATAGGCGTGAGCCACTGTGCCCAGCACACCTTCTCTTTCTTGTATAGACTCAATCTTACCTTTCAACTGCTCTTTCTCATCAACCATCAGCTTTGAGATATGCTTAAGTCCCATTTTAAAAAGGAAGAAAGAAGAAAGGGAGAAAAGGAAGGAAAGAAAAACCTTCCCTTGACATTACATTCTCTCTAGCTAGTCCTGTCTTTTCATAGACAAAATTCTCATTGTCTCCACTTCTTCTTCCACGTACTCCTCAATCTGCTCCTATCTAGTTAAAAAAAAATTATTAGGATATATATACAGTAAAGTGTGCTAATCCTAAATGTACAGCTCAGTGAAGTTTTACATATTTATACACCTCATGTAGCTACCACCCAGATCAAGATATACAGCATTTCCAGGAACAAAAGGTAGAATATCTCAGTGTTTGAGAACTTGTTATCTTCACTTAACAATACATCTTGAAGATCATTCCATAGCAGTATATAGACACTTTTCTCACTTCTTTTCAGCTGTGTAGTGCTTCATTACGTAGCTGTGCCATCATTTATCAATATTCTGCTGATTTACGTTTAGATTGATTCCAGTCTTTTGTTATTACAACTAATGCTTCAATGAACAGTTTTGTGCAAATGTCATTTTGTATTTCTGCCCATGTATGTTTAGTACAGATTCTTAGAAATAGAATTACTGGGCCAAAGATTAAACACATTTGTAATTTGGCTAGATATTGTCAAATTTCTCCCCTAGATGCTGTAACATTTTACATTCCCACCAGCATTGTATGAGAGTACCTGTTTCCCCATAGACTTGCAAATAACATAAGTTGATAAACTATTGAATTTTTTTTTTTTTTTTTTTTTTGAGACAGAGTCTTGCTCTGTCGCCAGGCTGGAGTGCAGTGGCGCGATCTTGGCTCACTGCAACCTCCAACTCCCTGGTTCAAGCGACTCTCTTACCTTAGCCTCCTTTGTAGCTGGGATTACAGGCATGTGGCACCATGCCCAGCTAATTTTTGTATTTTTAGTAGAGACGGGGTTTCATCATGTTGGCCAGGATGGTCTCGATCTCCTGACCTTGTGATCTGTCCACTTCGGCCTCCCAAAGTGCTGGGATTATAGGCATGAGCCACCAAGCCCAGTTCAACTTCTGAGTTTTATATGGATACTGTTTTATTTATATTTTCTTGCAGCTTAATTGAGATATGATTGACATATACTGTCACAATTTGATAAGTTTTGTTATATGTATATAACCATGGAACCATCACTACAATCAAGATAATGACTACATCCATCTCACCTGGAAATGTCCTTATACTCCTTCACCATCTATCCATCCTTCCCTCATCCCATATCTACATGTAAGACTTCCCTCAAATTTAGGATTTCCTGTACCCTTTCCCAGGGTATTGGGGGTATGCCTCCCAACGTGAGAGTGTAAATTAAAGAGGAAGAAAACAGCATAGTGAACCCAGGAGGGAGGAAAGGTAATCCTCAGCGTTAAAGTGAAGGGAAATCACAGTCTGATGACCTGCTGCAATTGAGGCTGATGGTGCCAGCCTGGAGGACAAGAATGACATCAACACAAGGCTTGATGTGTCAAGAGTTTTGAGTGGAAATTCAGAAACTTTAGATAATTTGTGCCTGAAAACCAAGCAAATGAAAATAAAAGATAATTTAAAAAGTAAGAAAGGAGGAAATAATCATATGCCGGGTGACTCACATTGTCACTGTCATGTAAATATTGAAGTTGATTTAACCAAGATTGTGATATGATTCAGAAGAGTGGCTGAACGGGAGGGCTGGTGCATGTGGCAGAAGCAAGAGGAGGCCAAATCCTTATCTCCCCACAGGAGAAGCTGAAGGGCAGCACTTACAGCTGAAAGACACAAAAGAAACAATAGGCTGGGCGCGGTGGCTCACGCCTGTAATCCCAGCACTTTGGGGGCTGAGGCAGGTGGATCACTTGAGGTCAGGAGTTCAAGACTAGCCTGGCCATCATGGTGAAACCCCATCTCTACTAACAATATAAAAATTAGCCAGGTGTGGTGGCAGGCGCCTGTAATTCCAGCTGCTCTGGAGGCTGAGGCATGAGGATTGCTTGAACCCAGGAGGTGGAGGTTGCAGTGAGCTGAAATCACACCACTGCACTCCAGTCTGGGTGACAGAGTGTAAAAAAAAAAAAAAAAAAAAAAAAAAAACAATAGAGCACATTCTCAAGCTACTTCCTACATGCCCTTATACCTTGGCCTGGAATGGCACGTCCTTGTGGTCTTTTCCCTGAATGCTCATTACAGAGCATGGTGCCTTATTTCTGGCAATCTTATGCATACGTCTATAAGGAACCACTATTAAATTTTTTTTTTTTTTTTTTTTTTTTTGACACAGAGTCTCACTCTGTCGCTAGGTTGGAGTGCAGTGGTGTGATCTCAGCTCACTGCAACCTCTGCCCACCCCGTTCAAGTGATTCTCCTGCCTCAGCCTCCCAAGTAACTGGGACTACAGGCATGCACCACCATGGCCAGCTAATTTTTGTATTTTCAGTAGAGACGGAGTTTCATCACATTGGCCAGGATGGTCTCGATTTCTTGACCTCGTGATCCGCCCACCTCGGGCTCCCAAAGTGCTGGGATTACAGGCGTGAGCCACTGCGCCTGCCTGGGAACCACTATAATTTTCAAATTGACTTTTCTGTATGCCCATCAGAGCGTAAGCACCTTTGGAGAAGGACAATGTTTTATAACCCCTTGGTCTGACACAGAAAGTACTCAATTTTTATTTGCTGAATTAATGAGCAGTACTACAGAACACTGCACAAGCAAAACTTGCAAAGTCTAGGTAAAATTAGGAGGCAAATAAAAAGTCTATTAAGAAGCTTAGTATATTACAATTAAACTCAGAATAACTTAAGAACATTTTACAGACATTAATCCTAGAAGCCTTGAAACATTGCATCTTCCATGGTACTGAACTGCAGTCACACATGTATCTCCACTTAACTCTTTAGGCTGTGAATGTTTCTTAATAAGAATAAGTGCTTGGAGCCCTGTCATGGGGACACTTATTTAACTTTTTTCATTCCTTAATGGAAAGATTTTCATAGTCATATTTCTGTTACCTCCTGCTGGGATAATTTCATAAACCCTAGTTATATCATTAAGAGTAAGAAACCACTCTTTCCAGGAAGTATTGTGGGATATTAAATTGTGATTAACAGTACAAATGTGTTCTACTTTAAAAGCTCAAACAGGTTAATTGATAAAATATATTAATTTTGCTGGAGGTAGAGAGTAGGCTGGGAAAAGGAAGTGGGAGGGTGAAAAAGTGACTACTTGATTAATAAAAATAATTTTCTTCTTGCCCAACAACTTGCTTTACATTATGAGCTCCCCAAATGCATTTAAAATGCAGTTCAATTTGTCATGGTTTGACTTACATACAGATTTTTTTTTCTAGGAGTACATCTATGAAATAAACATGTCAGTATTTGTTTTCCTAAAAGTACAGTGTTTGAGCTGTTTGCTCCAGATTTAATAAACATGGTAGACAAGGCAGTGGCACTTCTGACCGCTATGCACAATGACCCACTTGCAAAATTTTCTTTGCCCATTTTCAAGATTTTGAAGCTTTGTTTGATGCCCATGGGAGGAATCATTGCTTTCACTGGTGGATACAACTATGTTTGCACCAAGTTGGAAGCTGAGGTTTCCGTATGCCCTTGGTTGAACAACAACAACAAAAAACAGGGAGTTTCCGAAGTTGATGAGGTGATTGTGCCTGGCTCCTAAAGGGGAAATGGGATTGCTGCCTATACGAAATATGATGAAACACCTCGATACCTTTCGGGCAAGGATTTACCACCCAGCTGTGGGCAGTACAGTCAGCAGGCAGCTTCCAGCTCTCTTCTCCTTCAGGGCCTGCCACTTCACCAGGTCACACTCTTCCTAGTATGACAGCCACATGAGGAGCGGGTATTTCCACCTGGTGTAGGACATGGTGATGGCCACACTGGCCCTGGAGCTCCCACCAGGTTGGCCAAGGCTTTGTTGGGCTTGCACGACAGTTTAACATCTCCCTCAGCCCCATTCCTCTCCCTTAACTTCCCATTGGCAATCCTAGCAATCACCTTGCACCCCAAGCCCCATGGCAGCAGCCATTTCCAGAGAACTCAGTCTGCAACATAGATCACATGAGGGAAGAAGGGATACACACATGACTCAATGAAGCCACTGGTGCCTCTCCACTGCCACTGCCAACAATCAAAGTAGGCAGGACACTGGAGTAACTGAGTGGAAACTGGACCACGCCAGGCTCAGATCCCTCATGAGTGAGGTATGGTTCACTTCATCAGGTAGAATCCCAACAAGCTGAGATGCTGGTGGAAGGCAAGGGAACATGGAGTAGACGGTGGAAGAATAAGTCATGAATACCAGTTATGGTATTTGTGCAACATGGCTGATATAAGAATGATCTCAGCAACACGTTTTCTACTCTGCTTTTCATGGATATGCTTATGTACCCTAACTTCCCTCTTCTTTCCTCTCCCTTTCCTCCTGCCGTTACATACAGGGCGTACGGATGATGGTTAACCTTACAATTTAGTCTACATGTTACAGGCTACCAATAAGGGCTGAGTAGAGCAAAAGAGAAATGACATCTCCCAGAGCCTGGACTTAAAGCTGGATGTATAAACTCTTAGGGCTTTGAGACTTTAAAGAAGGGGTGAGTATATTTTTGTTTGCATAAGGACACTTTAATTTTGTTAGATGAGAGCACTTTGGGGATTATAATTACATGCAGAAAAGTTGATACTGGGCAGTGAAGGTGTGGAATATAAGAATAATGGTAATAATTAGTTTCATATCTACTAGTAAGTATTTACTGAGCACTTACTCTGTGCTTTACATGAATTAGCTCATTTAAACCTCAAGAGAGCACTATGAGAGTGGTACTATTATCTCCATTTCCCAATGAAACTAAAGCTTCTATGGCCATAGTTACAGAGCATTTCCCCAGAGGAAATGAGTGTATAAGGCCCATGCTCTTAATCTCTCTGAGCTATATTGCCTTCTTTTACTGTAGAAGAGATAAGTTATTCTTTTAGGTGGCCTAACATCTAAATCTTCTTGTTTGAAAACTTCTCCTCCACATGATTTGGATAGGAGACAGGGTCCACCTGCTAGTATAAAAACTGAAAGTGAAGATATTCACTTCCCAGGTTGCTTTGCACCTTGGGTGTGGGCCTGTAATTTAGGCCCACCAATCAGGTACACTCTCTGGCAGTCACTGCAGCAAGATCAAGCTTCAGGAGTACCAGTTGCAGCAGTGCCCATGGTGGGTTCCAGCATCCAGTGCCGGGAGTGTTGGGGTTATAGCTGCAGCTTCTGACAATTGGCAGTGGCACTAGGCCTGAGCTCACTAGACCAGTCTTGTAGCATTGTTTTGGGTGTTCTTGGCTTTGTAGCCTTTAAGGTTGTCTACCTATCCTTCCCAGCTATTCTACGAGGTACTCAAATATTCTGATTTGTAGTAAAAGCTCTCATCATTGTTTAGCTTTCTTTTTTTAAAATAGCTCTTTATTGAGGTACAATTGATATACAAATAACTGCACAACTTAATGTGTGTAATCTGATGAATTTGCACTTATGAAAATGTCACAGAATCCTTCAGGTGTCGTTTCACCAGCTGGAAACCTCTGTGGCCAGCGGTGCCTCTGCTTGAGTTTTGCTTGTGCCTGCTGGGCTCGTTCTGCCGACTCAGCCTGGCAGGCTGCACTCACCTCGCACAACCGGCCCGGATCCCATGCCTGCCAAGGGCGAGTCAGGCGTGGCACAGCGAAAGGTACGTGACCAAGTGAGCATGGGGTCCGGCCACTGTGCACAGCCAGGCACACCAGCTGCTGTGGTGGGGTGGGTAGCTTCAGGTGCCACCACAGGCGCCAGCTCCATGCAAGGCTGCAGCTGGATCAGGTGTACCATGCGTGGCTTCCACTGAGGGCACCAGCATCTGGACAAAGGGAATGCAGTGGCACCTGAAAGTTTGGAGACTCCAGGAACCACAGAGCCCAAAGAGGGTGTTACAGTGTATCATAGCCCTGGCTTGGGCAGCCCCGAGGCCTGGGCTTCCAGAAGGGCGGCAGCTCTTTTCTCCCTCTTATTTCCCACAGCCTGGTGAGTGGGAGGTATGTTTTGTGGGGGTATGTTTCAGTCGTTTGTGTTACAACTCTGTCAGTCCTGCTGGCCTGCAGTTCCTGGGCTGGCTCAGCCCTGCTGCTGCTTCCCATTATGTGGAATGGCCACCTGGCACTCCAGAGGGCAGAAGGGCTAGAGTGTTATAGCTCTGGCTTGGGGAATCCCTAGGTCTGGGCCCCCAGAAGGGTCACCACTCTTCACTGCCACAGTCTGGGAGCTTGTCACCACCCACAGCTCAACGAGCCAGCTAGGAACATGTTACTGCCCCTTTAGCTCCCACCCACAGCTCAATGAGCCAGTCAGGAAAGTGTTATAGCTCCTTTCGCTCCCGTCATTTGATGGGTGCTGAGTCCTTGTCCCATCTCCAGGAAGAATGAGGATACACAAAAAACTGGAGGGTGGGCAAAGCGGAGAAGAGCTTTATTGGGCTACCAAACAGCTCTCAGCAGAGAGGATACCTTAAGTGGGTAGCTCCTACCCACCAGCAGGTAGTCTCTATGAGTGTCTGAGTCTGGCAGAGTCTGGGGGTTTTTATGGGCTCAGAATGGAGGAAGTGTGTGTTGATTGGTCTAGGCTGGACCTGTAAAAACACCACTTGATTGGCTGAAAAGCATCAAGGAAGTTCTCACTCCAGGTCAGGGACTTCACCTGGAACTGACAGCCCGGCCCCCAGGCTTTAGGTTGTCCCTGGCTTGAAGGTGGGGTTTCACCAAGGACCCAACCCTTTCCACCTGGGAACCTGTCTGCCTCCTGCCACCATCACAAACACCCATAAAACTATCACCACAATGAGGGTAATAGATATATCTGCCACCAATATTTCCCTGCATCTCCTTGTTTGTATGTGTGTGGTAAGAACATTTAACATGAGACCTATACTCTTAACAAATTTTGGAGTGCATGATACCGTATTATTAATGTTTAGACTGATTTCTAAAATAAAATATTAGCTTACCCACATATAGGTCATAGCTCTTTTTCTGTGCCAGTCAGTGTTCTAAGCGTGTTATGTATATGAGCCAAATTAAGTCTTAGAAAACCTTAAGACTTAAATTATACTATGGTCCCCATTTTACAATGAGGAAACTTAGGTACAAAGAGCTCAGGTCCCAAGGTCGCACAGAGACATGGCTCAAGCCCACGTAGTCTGTCTCCAGTCTTCATACTTGCTGTGGTGATTTTTACCAGGGCATCTTAATTTCTGAATCCTTTCCTGGAGTCCACTCTCCCTTGCACAGCTAGATTTTATCATCAAAGATGATTTGTGCTGTTTTTGTTTTTTCAAGGAGTGCTCAGAGGTGCTGTTTTGAGTTTCCCCATGCTAGAGAGTCTTTCTTTTGCCTTTATACATGAAGAACAAATTTGTTGTATATAAATCCTTAGATTATACTTTCCCATAGAACTTTCTGTGCTCTGCTTTATTGTCTCCAGAATAGGTGATTTTCATGGTGAAGTCTGAGGGCCACTGGATTTTTCTTTCTTGTATGTAAATTTTTCTTTTTTGCTTTGTGTGTAACTTTTGCTTTTCTCTGTCTGGGTTGGTTCTTTTCCCTTCCTTAGGATACATCTTGGTTTTGTTTTTTCTACCTCACTTTTTCCTGGGACATTGTGTTCTTTTGTCCTGAAAATTGAAGTCTTTGTTTTGGAATAGTTTTCTTCTATCATATTTTGGAAAGAATTTCTTAAAAATTCACTTGTTTGATTCTAGTCTTCTCTGGTATTCTACAAAGGAATGGCAACTATGTGTACACTGGATTTCTCTTTACTTTCCATCTGTCATCTTCATTATTTTTTTTATCTCATTGCTCCTTTCCATCTCTTTTGGGGGCTCTAAAAAAGCCTGTCCTTTATGTTCTTTATAATGCTTTTAATTGTATTTTTCCATTTTTATTTATCATGTAGCGTTTTGGGGTAATATTTTATATTTCTGTTCTATTTCTCCCCTGAGCTCTGCTGGTTTTCCTTTTATTCCCTATTGTGTTTGGAATTCTTGTTCTGATTCCTTGGATGATTCCTTTGTTTGCATATATTCTTTATCTGTATTTTGAATTATATTCCTTTACTCTTTTTCTTTTCTTTCTTCCTCTGGTACATAGTGCCTGGGCTGGTGTATTTCTGTTGTCAACAGGGTGAGGGTACTAGCGGGGAGGAGGTGAAGAGTGAAGTTGAGCAGTCTTCAGCTTCCCAGAACTAGGACTTCCTCTTTCCTAAGTTTCATATCATCATCATATTTAGCATTTGGGAGGTAAGCATGGTGTCCAGTGAAATCCCTTAAACTACCTTTCTCAACTATGAGACCAGGTCATAAACAGACTATTGCTATCGCGATCTCTATTTCAATACCTTTCCCCTGCCACTGTCCGATGCAGAATCAGTGTCTCCTTAGGTGCCTGTATTGCTTCTCTCATCATCTCCCATGTCCCTGGATCTTGGAACTTTAATCAAAGACTCTTTGGAACTGTCACCTGTTCTCAGAAATGTATATACCCTGCTTGAGGGCCAAGGCTTTCAGTGTTCACCATCATTTCTGTTCAAATTTGGAAGTATTTGACAAGCATTTCTCATGGTTGATGTTTAGAATTGTAGCATTTCCTTGTTCACTGAAGATGGGATTAGAAATCCAGGAGTGACTTACCTGGGTGGTTTTAAATCAAGGTCTCTCATGAAGTTGCATCCTCAAGGATTGATTGGGCTTAGAGAATCCTCTGTCAGTCTCACACTCTTGTTTGTTAACAGGTCTCTGTCCCTTGCTGGCTGTTGACCAGAGACTTCAGTTCCATACTACCTGGCCCTCTCCATAGGACTGCTCACACATGGCAACTTGCCCCCCAAAATGTGTGTGTGTGTGTGTGAGAGAGACAGAGAGAAAGAGAACAAGAGAGCACCCAAAATGGAAACCACATTCTTTCGTAGCCTGATTTGGATGTGACAACATTATCACTTTTGGTGTATTCTGTTGGACACAGACCAACCTTGGTACAACGTCAGTGGGGACTACTCAAGAGTGTGAATTCCAGCAGGTGGGGCTCATGGGGGCCATGTTGAAGGCTGGCTACCACAGGGTTATATGTATGTATGTGCATGTGTATGTATATGTGTGGATATATATGTGTATGTGTGTAATATATATTATACAATACACAACTATTTGTGTTTATAATGTTATAACATTATAATGTTTATAAAAATTCTAAATTGGAATATGCTCAGTAAGATAGCTATTTTTTATTGTTTTAAAGGCAGAGCCTCACTCTGCTGCCCAGGCTGGAGTGCAGTGGTGCAATCACAGTTCACTGCAGTCTCGACCTCCTCGGCTCAGACGCTCCCTGCATCTCGGGCTTCTGAGTAGCTGGGACTACAGGTGCAGGCCTGCATGCCCATCTAATTTATATATTTTTTGTAGAAACAGGGTTTCACCATATTGCTCAAGCTGGTCTCAAACTGTTGAACTCAAGTGATCCACTTGCCTCGGCCTGCCAAAGTGCTGGGACTACAGGCGGGAGCCACAGTGCCCAGCCAATTAATTTATTTTAATTGAGAAGCAAATAGTGTATATATTTATTGTGTACAATATTATGTTTTGAAATATGTATACATTGTGAAATAGCTAAATCAAGGTAATTAACATATGCATTACCTCATATACATATCTTTTTTTGTGATGAGAACACAAAATCTACTCTGAGCAATTTTAAAGATATTATACATTGTTATTAACTATAGCCACATGTATACAATAGGAAAAATCTTATATGGTCTGGTGTGGTGGCTCACACCTGTACTGCCAGTGCTTTGGGAGGCTGAGACGAGCGGATCACTTGAGGTCAGGAGGTCGAAACCCACCTGGCTAACATGGTGAAATCCCATCTCTACTGAAAATACAAAATTTAGCTGGCATGTTGGTTTGTGTCTGTAATCCCAGCTACTTAAGAGGCTGAAGCAGGAGAATCGGCTGAACCCAGGAGATGGTTGCAATGATCCAAGATCATGCTGCCGCACTCCAGCCTGGGCAATAGAGCAAGACTCTGTCTCAAAAACAAAATAAAAAAAGAAAAAGAAAAAGAAAAAAGCTTATAGTCCTGCATGGGTCATTAAGAAAAGCCGAAAGGCTGAAAATTTTACTTTTTTTTAAGACAGGGTCTCACTGTCACCCAGGCTGGAGATAATCAGCTAGTTAAAACATTTATAAATGTAGCAACAGAATATACCTAGCAGTATAAGAAATATGAAAATAATAAAGAATCGAGTAGAAGTGAACGAAATAGAAGACAAAGGTAAAAAAAATTCAGTAGAGCAGAAAAATGGTTTTTGGAAATCACTAATAAAATTAACTTACCTCTGGTAGATTGGTTAAAAGAAGAGAGAAAGGGCACAAAACAGTGTATTAGGAAACAAGCAAACAAAAACAAAAATACTGTATCAGGAATGATAACTGGAACTTAACCTAAGGAGCAGCAGAGATTGGAAAGAAATTAAGAGGAAAATTTTATGACAATAAATTTTAAAACAAATAAAAATGAGCAAAAGCCTAGAAAAAAAGTTACCAAAATTAACTAAAGAAACCCCAGACCCCGAGTATTCCCTTCAATGCACAGAATTGATAATTTCAAATGGAATTCTCATAAAGAAAATAACAGTTCCAGATAATTGTGAAGACAAATTCTAATAAACATTGAATGCCAACTCTTCTAGAGAACTGAATAAATAAGAACATTTATTTATTCTATGGATTTATTAAATTAATGATGTCAGAAGCGTGTAGTAACTATTAGAATTAATCAGCAAAATATTTGATGAATTCATTGGTTAAATATTTAGCCACCACCTAATGTAGACGACGGGTTGATGGGTGCAGCAAACCACCATGGCACGTGTATACCTATGTAACAAACCTGCACATTCTGCACATGTACCCCAGAACTTAAAGTATAATAATAACAATAATAATAAAATATTTAGCTACTTTAAGGTAATTTGGGGAGGCTGGGCCTAGTGACTCATGCCTGTAATCTCAGTAATTTGGGAGGCCAAGGCAGGTAGATCACTTACATCTGGGAGTTCTAGGCCAGCCTGGGCAACATGAAAAAACCCTGTCTCTACAAAAAATACAAAAAGTAGCTGGGCATGGTGGTGTGCACCTGTAGTCCCAGGTATTCAGGAGGCTGAGGCGGGAGGATTGCGTGAGCCTGGGAGGCTGACGCTGTAGTGAGCCATGATCATGTCACTGCAGTCCAGCATGGGTGACAGAGCAAGACCCTGTCTCCAGGAAAAAAAAAAAAAAGGAATTTGGGTTTTATTATATGCTGTATGATTTAGTTGACATAACTGAACTTATATCAGTTGATAAAAGTGCAACAGAATCCTGTTTCAAATTCTCTTATTCGTCTAGAGTACCAATACAACATAGCTCTTGTGCTAGGTTTTGAACTTTCTAGCAATCTGTGAGAGTATGGTGTTGCAGACGTCCATAAGCAGAGTTCAGTGTTAGCAGAGACCATAAACTCTTCCCTAGGAATTACGGATAGGGAGGGCTTCTTCTCATATTACCCACATCCGTTCAAATTTGCTCAAATTTTTCCACTTGAATAATCTTATATAAATAACTAAGCTGGTACAATCCCTTTTCTCCCAGCATTCCAAAGAGAATCTGAATCTGGAAATACAGTCTACCACGGAGTTTAAGAGCAATATCTTTAATTAACATGAAATGTAAGTTCAACCCTTTTCTGTCCCTGCTTTGCATCCTGCCAAAGTTTGGGTCTTGTTAAAATCTTCCCATTAGTTGCTGATGCCTGAAAAATCCTCTCATCAGTTCTCCCTGTGTCCCCCTCATGCTCTTGCTGGGATCCCTGGGGTTCTCCTTTTCTTTTGTGATCAAAGAAATTATTTCTGCTCTAGATGTGTATGAATCACAGTTGCAGACTTCTTGTTGGTTTGCCTATTTTCTCCCTTCTCCAAATTTATCTTTTTACTTCCAGTGGAAGCATCGCTTCCAGCCCCTTCCGGAGGCCCTTTGTTTCCAACACTCTGCTCTGTCTTTCCTGCATGACTTTATGCTCAAGATATGGCTCTGGGGTTAGGCGTACTCATTTTGGGCCTACAGAACTCTTGTGTATCCTGGGCAATTTATTCAACTTTTTTTTCTACTTGGTTTTCCCATCTGTTAACTGGGAACAAGGATTCCTATCTTGCAGGGCAGTAATAAGGTTAGAATGAAATTTTTTTTTTTTGTTTGTTTGTTTTTTGTTTGAGACGGAGTCTTGCTCTGCCACCCAGGCTGGAGTGCAGTGGCCGGATCTTAGCTCACTGCAAGCTCCGCCTCCCGGGTTCACGCCATTCTCCTGCCTCAGCCTCCCGAGTAGCTGGGACTACAGGCGCCCGCCTCGTCGCCCGGCTAGTTTTTTTTTTTTTTTTGAGACGGAGTCTGGCTCTGTCGCCCAGGCTGGAGTGCGGTGGCCGGATCTCAGCTCACTGCAAGCTCCGCCTCCCAGGTTTACGCCATTCTTCTGCCTCTGCCTCCCAAGTAGCTGGGACTACAGGCGCCCGCCTCGTCGCCCGGCTAGTTTTTTGTATTCTTTAGTAGAGACGGGGTTTCACCGTATTAGCCAGGATGGTCTCGATCTCCTGACCTTGTGATCCGCCCGTCTCGGCCTCCCAAAGTGCTGGGATTACAGGCTTGAGCCACCGCGCCCGGCCTAGAATGAAATTAAGAGCTCAGCATGATGCTGGGAACACAGCACTCAGTGCATGTTGACCACCATTAGTATCATAATCCCGATCCCCAAGGCCCATTTTCTTTGTATTATAGGGATAAGTAAATCTTTAAATATTTTTATTATATCAATTATCTATTGACCTTATCCATTTGAAGGAAGGGCACATTTTTTGTTTTCTTTTTTCAATTTTTTTAATATGTACTTTTTTAGAGGCAAGGTCTCACTATGTTGCCCAGGCTGGCCTTCAGCTCCTGGGCTCAAGCGATTCACTCTCCTTGGCCTCCCAAAGTGCTAGGATTACAGGCATGGGCCCCTGCACCTGGCCTCATTTTTAGATTTTGATATATAAATACCTTTTTGAGACCTCGAGGAACATAAATTACGAACACAATGGTGATGGCTTGTTTCTTTCTTCCTTTTCTTGTGAGATGCAGTTTCGCTCTTGTTGCCCAGGCTGGAGTGCAATAGTGCAATCTTGGTTCACTGCAACCTCCGCCTCCCAAGTTCAAGTGATTCTCCTGCCTCAGCCTTCCAAGTAGCTGGGATTACAGATGCCTGCCACCAGGCCAGCTAATTTTTTGTATTTTTAGTAGTGATGGGGTTTCATCATGTTGGTCAGGCTGGTCTCGAACTCCTAACCTCAGGTGATCTATCTGCCTTGGCCTCCCAAAGTGCTGGGATTACAGACGTGAGCCACCATGCCCGGCCATGATGGGTTGTTTCTCTGTTTGTCTTCAAAGTGTACATAACCTCCTTCTGAGCTGACATCAAGTCCTGGTTAAATATCTTAACTATAGTATAGCAATGCCTCTTGCTTCAAGAACCCTTAAAAATGAATTGATATTGGCTGGGCATGGTGGCTTACACCTGTAATCCCAGCACTTTGGGAGGCTGAGGCGGGCGAATCACAAGATCAAGGGATCGAAACCATCCTGGCCAACATGGTGAAACCCCGTCTCTACTAAAAATACAAAAAAATTAGCTGGGCGTGGTGGTGCACGCCTATAGTCTCAGCTACTCAGGAGGCTGAGGCAGGAGAATTGCTTGAACCCAGGAGGTGGAGGTTGCAGTGAGCCGAGATCGTGCCACTGCACTCCAGCCTAGCGACAGAGCAAGACTCTGTCTCAAAAGAAAAAAAAAAAGAGTTGATATTTAAATATTGTAATACCAGATGAGAACATTTTCTCTGTGATTATTTCACAGACGTGCACAAGACAGTCTTTCTCATGCTTTAGGCCTTATTGGACCTCTTATCAGTGTTTTGCACACCTGTGGGCCAAAAATTTTAATCAACAATTTCTAAAAGATTGCTTGCTAATGAAAAATAATAACAAAAAATTATGATAATCACTTCACATTTATAAGAGGGAAGACAATTATATGCAATTTTTGTCAAGGCAGCAATGACAATGGATAACTTCAGCTGTGGGTCACATTAGTTTCTTATTTCTTATTGCTCCTTAATTAGAAAACCCAAACTCACCATCATAGGTTGCTGAGAATAGCAGTAGGTGTTGGTTTTTCTGTCATATAATTCTAGTTATTATTTGGATTGACATGGACCCCATATTCTTAAACAATATCCCCCAACCCACAGCCATTTGCAGTGAGCCTTTGCTACTCTTCTCTTCAAAAGGCAAAGTCTATTCCATGTTCTGTTACTTGTGTATGGGTTTTCTATCACCACAGAAATTAGCACCAACCATAACTTAAAACAAATTTATTATCTCACAGTTTCCATGTGTCAACAGGCCAGCACATTTTATCTGGGTCTTCCACTCAGGGTCTCACAAGGTTGAAATTAAAGTGCCGTCCAGCACCCTCATCTAGAGGTTCTTCTAGGGAAAGCTGCATTTCCAAGCTCCCTTATGTTATTGGCAGAATTCATTTCCTTCTCATAGGGCTGAGGTCCCCATTGCTTTGCTAGCTGTTGGCCATGGAACGCTCTTAGCTGCCAGACGCCACTCTCAGATCCTTGCCATGTGCCCCCTCCCCATCTCAGTGATGGGGAATCCCTGTCTCTGAATCCCTGTCACACTTCACATCTCTCTGACTTGCTCTTCTGTTACCAGCCAGAGAAAACTATGCTTTTAAAGGATTCATGGAATTAAGTCAAGCCCACCCATTGTGTCTTCAGGTCGTTGATTAGTGGTCTTAAGATCTCTTTTGCCGTATCACATAATCACAGGAGTAATACCAGGTGCCAGAGATGATGGGAGGCATCTGAGAATTCTGCTACTACACTAAATCTGGGCTGGCCTCTGTCTTCCTTTGTAAGTCATATGAAAGTGGCCCTAGGCCTTAAGAAGTCTTACAGCCTCTTGTTTTGCGGTTTTGAAATGCTCCTTCTTGGAGCTCAGATGCTATGTCCTGAGAAAGTTCAAGCTGGTCATGTGGAAGAGACCCAGGGTTCCCATGCACAGCCCCAGCTGTGCTCCCAGCCAACAGCCAGAATCAACTGCCAGTCATGTGAATAAGGCCACTGTCCCATAGTCCAGCCCCAGTTAAACCATCCTGATCAACACGAAGAGACAAGCTGTTTCAGCTGAGCCCTGTCCAAATCGCAGAATTGCAAGCAAACAAATAATTGTTGTTTTAAGCCACTAAGTTTTGAGGTTGTTATGCAGAAATATCAAAATATATAGTTTTAGGGCTCTATCAGGTGCTAAGACTGTAATAGATCACACTTAAACATTGGGGTTTGAATGTGCTGGGTTAGGAGTGTGAGTAAATGGATTATTATTTCATTTTTTATTCACAGTAGACTCTGGAAATGACTGATTCACTGTTGGAGCTTTTGAATGTGATTTAAAATATGCCAAGACCAGACATGGTGGCTCACACCTGTAATCCCAGCACTTTGGGAGGCCGAGGCTGGCAGGTTGCCTGAGCTCAGGAGTTTGAGACCAGTCTGGGCAACAAAAGACAAAAAATCTACAAAAAATACAAAAATTAGCCAGGTGTGGTGGCATGTGCCTGTTGTCCCAGCTACCTGGGAGGGTAAGGCTGGAGAATGACTTGAGCCCAGGAAGCAGAAGTTGCAGTGAGCCATGATTACATCATTGCACTCCAGCCTGCAGCCTGGGTGACAGAGTGAGACCTTGTCTCCAAAAATAAAATAAATAGAATATACCAAATAATATATTATTGATTTATATCCTAGGTGCTTGAAGAATCACCAAGAGTTAGTGAAAATTTAAGGTCTTAGTGATTGAGCCAATTGTACACATTTCAGTCTTCTGAAGAAACCCTTATTTATTTATTTTTTTGAGACAGAGTCTCATTCTGTTGCCAGGCTGGAGTGCAGTGGCGCGATCTCAGCTCACTGCAACCTCCACCTCCTGGGTTCAAGCAATTCTCGTACTTCAGCCTCCCAAGTAGCTGGGAATACAGGTGCCCACCACCACGTCCGGCTAATTTTTTGTATTTTTAGTAGAGTTGGGATTTCACCATGTTGGCCAGGGTGGTCTCGATCTCCTGACCTCGTGATCCGCCTGCCTCGGCCTCCCAAAGTGCTGGGATTACAGGCATGAGCCACTGTGCCTGGCCAGAAATCCTGATATTTTATGCTCAACATGAAAAATCTAGATAGTTGGTGCCCGAAGTTAGCTTCAGTTAGGCTTCAGACATACTTGTGTTCCTCCCGAGATTTCCTTGGTTGCCACCCTGAACCCTCAGCCACTTATTCTACCTTAGCCACAATAAGGTCATCCAATGCCATTGTGGCCACATGGTTCTGCTACCTGGGTCTAACTGGCCTCTTATTGGGAGTGCTGGGTCACTCCCCTTGCTGCTATCCAGCATCCAGGCCAACTACCCATGTGCCTGTGAGTTCTGGCTCCTCCTGTCACTTCCTAACCTAGACAAATGCCATATATACCACAGGGTATGGGATCTGCCTTCCCAAGAGGTCAACTAAGATGCTGGTATTAGGGTTCTCCAGAGAAACAGAACCAACAGGAGATATCTGTATCTCTCTATGTATCTCTCTATGTATCTCTCTATGTATCTATCTATGTATCTATGTATGTATGTATGTATGTATGTATGTATCTATCTATCTATCTATCTATCTATCTATCTATCTATCTATCCATCCATCCATCCATCCATCCATCCATCTGAGAGGGATTTATTTTAAGAAACTGGCTCATGCAATTATGGAGGCTTGTTGCGTCAAAATCTGGTGGGGTAAGCCGGTAGGCTGAAGACTCAGGGAAAAGTTACAGTTTGAATCTAAAGGCCTGGACAAAATTCTTTCTTTCTTAGGTGGCCAGTCATTTGTTCTATTCAGGCCTTCAACTGATTGAATGAGAACTGATCACATTATGAAGGGCAATCTGCTTTCCTCAAAGTCCAGCTATTTAAATGTTAATCTCATCCAAAAAATGAGAATCCTCATAGAATTATGTTTGGCCAAACTCTGGGCACGGTGGTCCAGCCAAGTTGACACATAAAATTAACCATCACAGGGCTGAATAATGCAGCCTGCGAGTGCAGGAGACATAACTAGTTATAGGACACACTTTGGCCAGTGGAAAATAGGAAACTGGAGAGAGGGACCAGAGAAGGTCCTTCTCCCCTCCCCTCCCATAGACTATCCCCGGAGGTCTGTCTGGAGACACCCCAAAAACCTGAGTGTAAGCACCTGAGGAGTGACTTGCTGGATTTTTTTTTTTTTTTTTTTTTTTTGAGACAGAGTCTCGCTCTGTCGCCCAGGCTGGAGTGCAGTGGTGCCACCTCGGCTGGCTGCAAGCTCCGCCTCCCGGATTCACGCCTTTCTCCTGCCTCAGCCTACCAAGTAGCTGGGACTACAGGC
>NW_016805762.1:2272452-2284481 GCF_001698545.2 Rhinopithecus bieti
TTTTTTTTTTTTTTTTTTTTTGAGACAGAGTCTCGCTCTGTCGCCCAGGCTGGAGTACAGTGGTGCCACCTCAGCTGGCTGCAAGCTCCGCCTCCCGGATTCACGCCTTTCTCCTGCCTCAGCCTACCAAGTAGCTGGGACTACAGGCGCCCGCCACGCCCGGCTAATTTTTTTGTCTTTTTAGTAGAGACGGAGTTTCACCGTGTTAGCCAGGATGGTCTCGATCTCCTGACCTCGTGATCCGCCCGCCTCGGCCTCCCAAAGTGCTGAGATTACAGGCGTGAGCCACCGCGCCCGGCAACTTGCTGGATTTCTTATGGCTCATTATGAAGCAGTGGCCAGCACAGCCATGCATCTCCTTGCTCTGACCCTGTTCTTCCCTGATTCCTTTGCCAGAGATGTTCAGTTCTCAAAAGCATTAGCTTTTATCTTAAGAAAATACTGGTCTTTGGCTGTTTTGTAGGGAATCTGGGCTAAGAGAAGGGCTTTCAATATATTCTTAAAAAATACCATCAAGACACACTCTTTGAACAAGACATTTTCAATCTTTTTTTTTTTTTTCAGACAGAGTTTCGCTCTGTCACCCAAGCTGGAGTGCAGTGGCCAGATCTCGGTTCACTGCAACCTCTGCCCTCTGGGTTCAAGGGATTCTTCTGCTTCAGCCTCCTGAGTAGCTGGGATTATAGGTGCCCACCACCGTGCCTGGCTAACTTTGTATTTTTAGTAGAGATGGAGTTTCACCATGTTGGCCAGGCTGGTCTCGAACTCCTAACCTCAAGTGATCTGCCCACCTCGGCCTCCCAAAGTGCTAGGATTAGAGGCATGATCCACTGCGCTGGGCCAATACTTCCAATCTTAAAATTGGTCTTTATTGGTATTACCAGTGTAATTTTAAAAATTTATGTAAGTTATTCTGTATACTAGAAATAGTTGAAAATATATATATATATATTTGAGATGGAGCCTCACTCTGTTGCCCAGGCTGCAGTGCAGTGGCCCGATCTCAGCTCACTGCAAGCTCTGCCTCCCGGGTTCATGCCATTCTCCTGCCTCAGCCTCCGGAGTAGCTGGGTGCCCACCACCATGCCTGGCGAATTTTTTAAAATTTATTTTTAGTAGAGACTGGATTTCACCATGTTACCCAGGATGGTCTCAATCTCCTGACCTCGTGATCCACCCGCCTCGGCCTCCCAAAGTGCTGGGATTACAGGCGTGAGCCACTGCACCTGGCCTATATATATGTTTTGAAACAGAGTCTTACTCTGTTGCCAGGCTGGAGTGCAGTGCCACGATCTCGGCTCACTGCAACCTCCGCCTCCCGGGTTCAAGCAATTCTCCTACCTCAGCCTCCTGAGTAGCTGAGACTACAGGCATACACCACCACATCCAGCTAATTTTTGTATTTTTAGTAGAGGTGAGGTTTCACCATGTTGGCCAGGATAGTCTTGAACTCCTGACCTCAAATGATCCACTCACCTCGGCCTCCCAAAGTGCTGGGATTACAGGCGTGAGCCACCATGCATGACCTAGTTGAAATATTAAAACCTCATGTGAACATTTTTGCCTTCAACAACTCATGTACTTCAGTATGGAAAAGTGGAGTTAGAGTTACTATACATTTCTTTACACAACATACTAAAAATTATATGGCTATTAAACAAGTAATTAAATTGATGGCAACAGTGGGAGACAGATTTTTCACTGTTGGAATGGGTGTTTATAGATAAGCAAAGGAAATAAGCTAGAATAATTTATAGAGTAATGGATTAGAGCTGGAGACAAACCTGTGAATTTATATTTAGCTTAATATATGTATACAGATCATTACAAATAGAAATATAGATGCACGTAAATACACAGGTTGGTATACACACATATATTTCCTTACTCTGACAGTCGAGTAGGCCTAGAAGCAATGAAAGCCCAGTAGTAATGAGCAAATCTAGCACCCAGATCTTGGTTTCTAATATCATTCTCCAGTAAAGGGAATCAGGGCTCTTTGGAGAAATGACTGATTCTAGTAGTGTAAGAAAGTACAGTACAACAGTGCTCAACACACATACACACACGATGATGTGGGTATGTCAAAATCATATAGGAGTCAACTGAAAGAGCTCCTAATGGCCAAAGATGGAACAATTTTCTCAACAAAATAAAGAAGCACTGCATTTTAACTCAAAGGATAAAATAAATATCATGAGTCTACACTGGTTCATCAACAGTGGTAAGTCGTGATGGTAGTATGTACCCTGATATGGATATGACAAAAATGGCACTTCACCTCTGTGGTCTTCCTCTCCAGAACCAGAACCCCAGTCTAATAATGAGAAAAACGTCACACAAATCCCAATCAAGAGGTAGCCTATGCAATATCCTACCTGTCTACTTCAAAACTATCAAGACTACCAAAAAACAAAGGTCTGTGAAATTGTCACAGCCAAGACAAGCCTAAGGAGACATGACTATTAAATAGTTATTAATTAGTCATTCCAAGATGGGATCCTGGAATAGAAAAAAGACATTAGATAAAAACTAAGGAAATCTGAATAAAGTATGGACTTTATTAATAATAATGTATCAATATTAGTTCATCAGTTGTAACAGATGTACCACACTAATGTAAGATCTTAATAACAGGGGAAATGAGAACTCTGCTAGGAAATATGAGAACTCTCTGTACTACTTGTCACAATTTTTCTGTAAATTGAATCTGTTCTAAAAGTAGTTTAATATAAAAAATGTATAGTGAAACTTGATCATAGTCATAATTTCCACAATTTCCTTTAACATGGAACTGTGGACTGCCTACTGTTCTCTTTGAATATAGTAGAGTACACATTGACATTCAGTTGGAGCCTCTTTTATTTGAATACCATTCTTGTAACATACCTATTTGGTGCTTTGTCAGTGCTGATCTCAGCATATTTTTTCCTATTACTGTTATGACTTACAGAACTTTGGGCAACCAAGCAAATAATTAGCATGGATTTTCAGGCATAAGGAGAACAAAGTCATCCAGCACTTCTCACTCACAAATTGTATCACAATCCACTAAGAACTGATTTATGCCTTTGTACTTGTCAGTGATTTCCTCCTGCAGTAAAGTACTAGTGTGCATAATGGATAATAACTGCTCTTCCACCTTGTATGCTGTTATTATTATCTTCTACGACAAAATCATCGATTAAAAGATTTTACCAATAGCTTTTCCTGTCTTGTCTCTGAATATTATTTCCTTTGCAACTATTGTTCAGCAATACCATGACATATACCTACTTTTAATAAGACTCATATGAATAAGCAATAGTGATTATTTCAGACTAACAAATGTTATTTCTTTCACATTGGAGAATATTAGTTTTTGTTTGTTTTGGAATAGAACAGATACTTTGTTCATGCCAGTGGTCGCTATGCAGTATTTAAATATTACTCAAAGGATTCTGAGGCACCATACTACTATTTGACAACATTTGAAGCAGACAGCACACTAGAAACTAGAGAATAGATTCATAAATGAGTAACATTCAATGTCAAAGATTAATTGTATTTCCTCTTCACTCTTTTCATCTTTGGTTGCTTGTGGGAAATCAGAATACCCACAGATTTACTTGTCGCAACATGAATAGACTCACATTCTATGTTTGTTTTGGATTCTTGTTCACTTTTATGTTTGTGTTGTTCTCAATTATAGTGTGTCTATTAGTACTTTCATTACTACATTTACACTTCAATGAACAACTTTTAAGCTACCCTTTCACTTTTGTGATTTGGACATAAAATAAAGAGTAGTTTCAAAATATGCATACTCAATACATATAAATACCATTTAAATGGTATGAAAACACACTCTCTGAGATAAAACATACTCTCCGATATATCACATTAACCAAATGTAAGCTAAAGCAAACGGATTGAAGTAGTCCTGGTAACATATTTACAACTTCAAGGATGTAATGATTATTATGCATGGAATGGAATTCATAGGGACATCATATTTAATTGCATGAATACAGGTCACATTTTAAAATGTTTAACAGTTAATTAGATTTTGCTTGAAGCTTTAAAGTATGATAAGTTTCAGATGCCAAAAGTTCTGAGACTATCATGTAGAAAGTTTAAAGTAGGTGTTTAAGAATCAGTAGAACTTTCTGCAGTGCTGTGAATGTTTTTTTCTACACTGTTCAATACAGTAGATAGTAGTCACATGTGGCGATTGAGCTCTTGAAATATGGCCAGTGTGAGTGAAGTTTTAATTTTATTTACTGTTGATTAATGTAAATTTAAATGGTGGAGGACAGCACAGGGTCGGATAGGTCTGAAGCCCTTCACCCATACCAAGAATGTAGACAGATTGTGAAAGGAAGAATTGGAGAGAGCTGTAACATGGATTCCCCAACTCTTTGGATTCCCTTCAAAGGGTAGAGCTGGTGCATGGATGCACCTCATTCAGGCCTGGTGAAATGAGCTGTGTTCAGAAATGTAAAGGATGAGAGAGGAGCTGGCTAGCTGCTGACATGCAAACCAAAGTTTACTGGGACCAAGGCAGCCTGAATGTTTCCCAAGGCCTCAGCGGTGTTTGTGAGTGTGTGGTGTGATGTGTGAGCGAGAGAAGGAGAGGGAGGTGTGAGTAGCTATCCCAGATACTGTATAATAGGGCTTCCTGGACTGGTGATCAGGACCTAGCCAAGCAACTCTGAAGCTATCAGTAGGTTTCCAGGAAGGCCATAGAAGGAATAAGGGACCAGACAAATTTGAGGTATGATTACTCAGGTCAAGGAAGCTGCAAGCAAAAGATCTCTGATTGGGAAGTCTCTGAAGAAACCATGGAAGTTACCCACAAACGAAGGTCAGCTTTAAACATTTGCCAAGACCAAAGTTTTCAAGGCCATCTTAGGTCAATCCAAGGGATGTTCCCTGTCTTCCTTATCTCTTCCTCCCACCCACTCCCCTCCTTGCCTAAGGGGTCAGATATGGTTAGCAAGTAGGACAACAGGGAGTGTCTGAGTCCAAACATTCTACTTCTGACTAAAGGCTGGGTATTTCAAGTCAAAGTATGGATTTTTAGTTCCTAAAAGCAATCAGAAAAGTCATAAGACTGCCTGGGTTTCATTCAGAGGCAGAAGAACTTGCCCCATCTAACGAATTCGAAGGGGTACTGAAAGGCAAAATTAAATTGCTTCATGATTATGGTACATGAGTCCAGCTTGTTCAGTATTCTAGGTACATACGTGAACAAAAGTTTCATCATTTTTTCCTATGAAATAGACCATCAGAAAGCCACTCTGGTGATGTACCTGTGACCCTGAACTGGAATACTTGGGTAAATAATGATCTTACTTGTTTTTATTAATTTTTCTTAAATGTATGTACAGCTCACATTTATTCCAATGTCCAACATTAGAAGTGTTTTGGGTCTTTATTTGAAGTTTGGTGATTTTTTTTTTTTTTTTTGAGACAGAGTCTTGCCCTGTCACCCAGGTTAGAGCTCAGTGGCGCAATCTCAGCTCACTGCAACCTCTGCCTCCTGGGTTCAAGCGATTCTTGTGCCTTACCCTCCCGAGTAGCTGGGATTACAGGTGCATGCCACCATGCCTGGTTAATTTTTGTATTTTTAGTAGAGATGGGGTTTCACCTTGTTGGCCAGGCTGGTCTCGAACTCCTGACCTCAGGAGATCTGCCTGCTTCAGTCTCCCAAAGTTGGGATTACAGACATGAGCCATCACACCCAGCCTGTTGTGATGTTTTTGTTCCAGAAATATCAGCCTAGGAAAAATTGGTTTCGTTATACATAATTTTGCTTCAAGTCCATTTCCAAGAACTCATCAATGACATTAAGTGAGGGCTTCCTGTACAATTTTGGAGCAAACCCCCACCCCCCCTTTTTTTTTGAGACAGAGTCTTGCTCTGTCTGGAGTGCAGTGGTGTGATCTCGGCTCACTGCGACTTCTGCCTCCTGGGTTCGAGTGATTCTCCCGCCTCAGCCTCCCAAGTAGCTGGGATTACAGGCAGCTGCCACCACGCCCAGCTAATTTTTGTATTTTTAGTAGAGATGGGGTTTTGCCATGTTGGCCAGGCTGGTCTCAAACTCCTGACCTCGGCCTCCCAAAGTGCTGGGCTTACAGGCCTGAGCCACTGTACCTGGCACTTTAGGGCCCTTTTTAAGAAAAACTGTTTGAAATTGTCCTGCTTTTCACAGTTTACAAAATATACGACCAGATGAATGTATCGGTAGGATCCCCAGTCCTCCCCCAGGCTAGGGTCTTGGAAGGAGCCTGTGTAAGTGAAGGGTTCTAAAGCTTAAGCTTCTTTAGTTTCATGGTAAACTGGTCTCTGGCAGCCTTTCTGGTTTTGGGTATTGTTGTATTTATGTGACAACTGGAACCGTGGCAGCCATCTTGGAACCATGAGGAAAGTCAAGTTAAGAGGACAAGCCAAGATGCTGAGGGTTGCACAGGGCAAAGAGGAAAAGAAACTTGTTAGAAACACTGAGCACCTAAATTTCTCAACCTTTGAAGCCATCTAAGTGAAATGATAAATATATTAATGTTTAAGCCTCTCTCCAATAACTTGTAGGCAAAGGCATCCAAACAAAAACTACCACCATACACTCTCTCCATTGTTTCATACATGTTCGCACATACACACAAATAACCCTAAATATGTGGAAAGGAGATACTCTCAGAATATAGGATGATCCTTTACATCAAATTAATTTGCTTTGTGAAAAACTCAATTCATTGTCCTACCTTTTCTCTTTGGCTGTATACCCAAGGAAAACTTGACCATGGCATTTGGGAAGCACTGGTCTAGACCAGAGATACTCAACAGTGTGGTTCGTGAGCTAGGGTCAGTCCCAACTGTTTCTTACCAGTCTATCATGAGACAAGCAAAGAAGTGGAGAGGAAGAATTTAGATTTTTTTTTGTAGCATTTGGAGATGTAACAGAGTAATTTTACATCTATTGAATATAATTATTAAAAATTGGGGGCTTGTACTTTGTATATATTTTTTTCCTAATTTTATTTTATTTTATTCTATTTATTTATTTTGAGATGGAGTCTTGCTCTGTCACCCAGGCTGGAGTGCAATGGCGCGATCTCAGCTCTCTGCAACCTCTGCCTCCTGGGTTCAAGTGCTTCTCCTGCCTCAGCCTCCTGAGTTGCTGGGATTGCAGGCGCTCGTTACCACACCCAGCTATTTTTTGTATTTTTAGTAGAGGTGGGGTTTCGCCATGTTGGTCAGGCTTGTCTTGAACTCCTGACTTCAGGTGATCTGCCTGTCTCGGCCTCCCAAAGTGCTGGGATTATAGGTGTGAGCCACCGCACCTGGCCTGCTTTGTTTTTTAATTTGATTTTTCTAGTATAGTAATCTATTTTTCATTGTGTCTGTGTAGTCTGCAACGGATTAGGAAAAAATAAAACTCATTCCTTCTCACAGATAGTTTGAGAAGCACTGTTTAAACCACTGTTGTTCCAGCCTTTAGTATTTCATATTCTCAATTTCTCCCAGTGAAATCATTGGTTTATTCTGAATACAATCGTGTCTTCTCAGTTAAAGTATTAGGCGTAGGGCTTCTAAATTTGAATCTTTAAGAAAAGGTAAATTACCTTTTTAAAAGAGTCTCTTTTTTGGCTCCCTATAGTGTGGCAGTAAATCCTTGACATCTTACAAAGCATTCGAAAGAGCACACAAATAAACTCCCAGCTATGAAGGAAATAGAAAATATATTGTTTATAAGTCAAGATCTTTATCCCAGGGGCTTTAATAAATTTAAGCCACAAGTTCTAGAAATACAGAAACCAGAGCACAGCCACAGTGACCGTTTACTACATTCTGATTTGTGTTGCCTAGTTGCCATGTGTTTTTGTTTTTCTTTCTCTCTTAGTTCCACTATAGCAAGTACTTTGAATGTTGAGAGTCAAACTTTTCTTATTATTTCATATTCCTCAGTAGGTCATCACTATCATCTCCCTCTTTTAAAAAAATGTCTTCCCTGATGTCCTCATTTCGATTATATAAGGAGTCCCCGAAACCTTCCTTCTTTTAGGATTCTCTCTTTGATCCTTGTATTCAGAAACCTTCCTATAATGAGCCTGCTTTGGGCTTTGATGATAAAAGCTTCACATGGTATGTGTTTCCTCTCTGGAACTTGATTCTTCCAGTTGCAAGGTTAGTGTTAAGTAGTGTATACAAACCATTGTATGCCACTTCCTTTGGTTTATTTTTGTAATTCATGAAAGTATAGCCATTTTATTTTTTGTTTACTGTCATAGCCTTTAATTTTGGTTTCCACTTCCTTTTGCTTTAGAAGCTTTTGACTTAATTTTGGAAAGTGAGTTCTCATTTCTTGCCTCACTTATTATGATAGACACAGCCATGAGCTCGATTTCATTTTTGTTGGTCATCCAAAAATGATGACCAACTGTCGAGTAGCTGTGAGGGCTTTCCAACAATAGTTTGCCTTAAGGCTTTTAAATCTCATATTTATTTATTTATTTTTTTGAGACAGAGTCTTGCTCTGTTGCTCAGGCTGGAGTATAGTGGAGCAATCACTGCAACCTCTGCCTCCTGGATTCAAGTGATTCTTCTGCCTCAGCCTCCCAAGTAGGTGGGATTACAGGCATGTGCCACCACACTCGGCTAATTTTTATACTTTTAGTAGAAACGGGGTTTCACCATGATGGCTAGGCTGGTCTCGAACTCCTGACCTTAAATAATCTGCCTGCCTCAGCCTCCCAAACTGCTGGGATTACAGGTGTGAGCCACTGCGCCCAGCCCTTAAATCTCCTTTTTAAATTGTAGTAAGACTGTCCTCGACCTCCCCTTGATCTCTAGATAACAGTTGCCAACACAGAAGAATGACAAAAAGTGCACATAAGACCGTCTTGTCGTTTATTCAGTGATGTTCATGTGCAACATATGGCTACCTCTGCATTGTTGTGCTTGCTCAAAAGGTACCCGCTCCTGTTTATTGGTGGAAATGCAATTTTATATATATATATATATATATTTTTGAGACTCCTCTGTCTCAAATATATATATAAATATAAAGCTATATATATGGTTTTTTGGTTTTTATGTTTGTTTGTTTGAGACGGAGTCTTGCTCTGTTGCCCAGGCTGGAGTGCAGCAGTGCGATCTCGGCTCACTGCAACCTCTGCCTCCTGGGTTCAAGCAGTTCTCCTGCCTTAGCCTCCCGAATAGCTGGGGCAATATGTGCCCGCCACCATGCCCTGCTAATTTTTGTATTTTTAGTAGAGATAGTGTTTCACCATGTTGCCCAGGCTAGTCTTGAACTCCTTACTTCAAGTGATCCACCCGCCTTGGCCTCCCAAAGTGCTGGGATTACAGGTGTGAGCCACCATGCCTGGCCATCTCAGGTATATTTTTAATGCCCTGCCAGAGATTTTTTTTTTCTGAATATGTTACCTTAGAACCATTTTATTTCCTTGCTGGCTTTAGTCTATCATGATCAATTTCTTTATTTCTTTCTCTATTTCATTTTAAACACCTCAAGGAAAGACAACTCATATATTATCTTGCTGTAGGCCTAACCAAATGTGATTTGTTGTTGTTGTTGTTAATAGATGCGTTCTCACTCTGTCACCTAGGCTGGAGTGCAGTGGTGTGGTGATGGTTCGCTGAAGCCTCAGACTTCTGGGCTCCAGCAGTCCTCCCACCTCAGCCACCCAAGTAGCTTTATCCAAGGACTACAGGTGCATGATACCATGCCCAGCTAATGTTTTAATTTCTTGTAGAGATGGGGGGGGGGTCTCACTATGTTGCCCAGGCTGGTCTTGAACTCCTGGCCCCAATCCTCCCATCTCAGCCTCCCAAAGCACTGGGATTACAGGCGTGAGCCACCATGCCTAGCTGCCAAATGTGATTTTGTCACAGGGTCGTTTGCTTGTTTATTTGCTCATTCACTTATTCATTCACAAATTCAACAAATGCTTGTTGATAACCTACTATGGGGCAGTGCCGGTGCTAGGTATTAAAGAAACAATAGTGAAGACAGACAGGATCCTTGAGCTTAAGAAACTTTGGGTTTAATGGGAAAGAGACACCTTAAATACATATACACAAACATAATTACAAATGAAATTGTGACCCATGCTGTAAGGAATTAGTACAACTACAATGACTTTCATTTTGAGATCAGGGATTGGGGAGAGGCAAAGGCTTCCTTAGGACATGATGTTTATTTATTATTATTTTGTTTATTTATTTAGAGACAGGGTCTTGCTCCAGGCTGGAGTACAGTAGCATGATTATGCCTCACTGCAACCTCAACCTCTCAGGCTCAAGCGAACCTCCCATCTCAGCTTCCTTAGTAGCTGGGACTACAGGTGCACACCACCACACCTGGCAAATTTTTGTATTTTTTTTGTAGAGATGCGATTTTGTCACGTTGTTCAGGCTAGTCTTGAACTCCTGAGCTCAAGCCATCTGTCTGCCTTGCCCTCCCGAAGTGCTGGGATTTCAGGTGTGAGCCACAGCACCTGGCCAGGACATGGCTTTTATTTATTTGTTTATTTATTTTGAGATGGAGTCTCGCTCTGTCACCCAGGCTACAGTGCAGTGGCATGATCCAGGCTCACTGGAACCTCCACCTCCTGAGTTTAAGAGATTCTCTTGCCTCAGCCTCTTGAGTAGCTGTGATTACAGGCGCCCACCACCACGCTCAGCTAATTTATGTATTTTTAGTAGAGACAGGGTTTCTCCATGTTGGCCAGGCTGGTCTCGAATTCCTGACCCCAGGTGATCCACCCACCTTGGCCTCTCAAAGTACTGGAATAACAGGCATGAGCCACCGCCCCTGGCCTGGACATGGCTTTTGGACTGAGACTTGAAGGAGAAGGAGAGTTGACTGGGGCAGGTGGAGAGAAGTGCTTTCTAGAATGAACCCATATGCTGGGTGGATTTGGCTCTGTTTGCTTTTCTCTTTAGTCTGGAAGAATTTACTCATTCAAATAATTTTGAGAATCTACTACGTGCAAGGCAGAGATAAAACCTTGTATGTGGAAATAATTTTGTATCAAACACTTTTTTATTTTTTTGAGACAGGGTCTCACTGTGTTACCCAGGCTGGAGTGCAGTGGTGTGATGATGGCTCATGGCAGCCTGGACCTCCCAGGTTCAAGCAATCCTCCTGCCTTAGCCTCTTAGGTAGCTGGGACTACAGGCATAAGCCACCATGCCTGGCTAATTTTAATTTTTTTTTTTTTTTGAGATGGAGTCTCCTTTGTTGCCCAGGCTGATCTTGAACCCTTAGCCTCAAGGGATCCTACTGCTGTGGCCTCCCAAAGTGCTGGGATTACAGACATGAATCATCACAGCTGGCCTGTACTAAATACTCTTTAATGATATAGGGAAGTTTTTTTTTTTTTTTTTTTTTTTAATTATACTTTAAGTTCTAGGGTACATGTGCACAATATGCAGGTTTGTTACGTAGGTATACATGTGCCATGTTGGTTTGCTGCACCCATCAACCCATCATTTACATTAGGTATTTCTCCTAATGCTATCCCTCCCCCAGTCCCCCACCCCACAACAGGCCCCGGTGTGTGATGTTCCCCGCTCTGTGCCCATGTGTTCTCATTGTTCAACTCCCACTTATGAGTGAGAACATGCGGTGTTTGGTTTTCTGTCCTTGTGATAGTTTGCTTAGAATGATGGTTTCCAGCTTCATCCATGTCCCTGCAAAGGACATGAACTCGTCCTTTTTTATGACTGCATAGTATTCCATGGTGTATATGTGCCACATTTTCTTAATCTAGTCTATCATTGAAGGACATTTGGGTTGGTTCCAAGTCTTTGCTATTGTGAATAGTGCCACAATAAACATACGTGTGCATGTGTCTTCATACTAGCATGATTTATAATCCTTTGGGTGTATACCCAGTAATGGGATCACTGGGTCAAATGATATTTCTAGTTCTGGATCCTTGAGGAATCGCCACACTGTCTTCCACAATGGTTGAACTAATTTACACTCCCACCAACAGTGTAAAAGTGTTCCTATTTCT
>NW_016805762.1:2286365-2297488 GCF_001698545.2 Rhinopithecus bieti
CTGTGAATCCATCTGGTCCTGGACTTTTTTTGGTTGGTAGGCTATTCATTATTGCCTCAATTTCAGAATCTGTTATTGGTCGATTCAGAGATTCACCTTCTTCCTGATTTAGTCTTGGGAGCAAGTGTGTGTCCTGGAATTTATCCATTTCTTCTAGATTTTCTAGTTTATTTGCGTAGAGGTGTTTATAGTAAGTATTCTCTGAAGGTAGTTTGTATTTCTGTGGGATCAGTGACGATATCCCCCTTATCATTTTTTATTGTGTCTATTTGATTCTTCTCTCTTTTCTTCTTTATTAGTCTTGCTAGCAGTCTATCAATTTTGTTGATCTTTTCAAAAAACCAGCTCCTGGATTCATTGATTTTTTGAAGGGACTTTTGTGTCTCTATCTCCTTCAGTTCTGCTCTGGTCTTAGTTATTTCTTGCCTTCTGCTAGCTTTTGAATGTGTTTGCTCTTGCTTCTCTAGTTCTTTTAATTGTGATGTTAGGGTGCCGATTTTAGATCTTTCCTGCTTTCTCTTGTGGGCATTTAGTGTTATAATAGGGAAATGGTTTTATTTATGATTCTGAGATTATTTCTGCCTCTAGAGTTCATTTCTCCTCTTTATTTCGGTAATTGAGTAAGAAAATAAATAAAAGGACTAAAGATAGAGGGATCAGTTATAAAAGTTGGCAAAAAATAATGATGATTTTAGACTTGTTAAAAGAAAACTTCAGTTGAATTAAATTTAAAGAAGTTTGAGCAGCAAACAATTTGCAAATCGGGCAGCCCCCCAGAATCGCAGCAGATTTAGAGAGACTCCAGGGATGCCTCATGGTCAGAACAAATTTATAGATTAAAAAAAGGAAACTGACAAAAATCGGAAGTGAGGTACAGAAACAGCTGGATTGTTTACAGGTTGGCGTTTGCCTTATTTGAACACAGTTTGAACACTCAGCAGGGTATGAGTGGTTGAAGTACGGCTGCTGGGATTGGCCAAGACTCAGGTATTATTACAAGCGTATACTGCTAAGTTGGGTTTTCAATCTTGTCTGCCTATTAAGCTAGGTTACTGTTTGTCTACAAGGACTCAAATATAAAAGTACAGAGTTCTTCTCAGGCCATGTTTAGTTCGCTTTAACAGACTTATTAATCATTTTTCCTGGGTTTCAGTTTCTTTGTCATTAATATAAGATGGACTAGATACTGTGGAAGGTTTCACCCAGCTTCAAGTTTTTGTCAATACTAAGTTCAGTATTTGCCTATGAGATATAATTCTGGCAGCATTATTACTTGAAATGTTCTGCATGAAATATACAAAAAAATTACTTCTGGGAATATATTTGAATTATATGAACCAGTTTGCAAAATCTTTTTTTAATTTAGCTGTCAGTAAATTTCATATCATTATTTATTCCTTTTTCAATTCACCAAATGTATTATTATTTGGAAACTTATACTTGAAGAATACTACACTAATCAAGTGTATACTCAGGCAAGTGTAATCACTTATACAGTTAATGATGTATATAAATTTCTTTTTTAATCTCTTGCTGTTTAAACCCTGAGATTTAAAACTGTTATTTGGAACTGGAAAGCAAAATGTAGTGCCAAGCATTAGATTTTCCCCCGTCCTGTTCAGTTGCAGAAAATCATAAAATACTAAAATCTCAGCCAAGTAATACAGTTATAAAATGTTATTTTAAAAATAGAATCCTCTGTGTGTGTATGTGTGTGTATTTTGTTTGTTTGTTTGTTTTTTAGACTGAGTCTCGCTCTGTTATCCAGGCTGCAGTGTAGTGGCAGGATGTCGGCTCACTGCAACCTCCATCAGCGATTCTCCTGTCTCAACCTCCTGTGTAGCTGGGATTACAGGCATGCGCCACCACACCCAGCTAATTTTTGTATTTTTGGTAGAGATGGGGTTTCACCATGTTGGCCAGGCTGGTCTCAAACTCCTGACCTCAGGTAATCTGCCCACCTTGGCCTCCCAAAGTGCTGGGATTACAGGTGTGAGCCACTGCACCCAGCTTGCATATGTATTTTTCAAAGGGATATGCAAATACTGTTAATTGTGTTACAATTTTGGCTAGAAATGAAGCCCCTGGGGTCAGTCCAAGAATGCTGCAGCATTTTGCCAATTTTAAACCTGTTTTCATTCCTTTTTTGATTTCCGGATGAAGTATGAACTACTTTTATCATTCTGCATAGATGGTATCAGCCCGGCTGTTCCCTCATCAAATTAATTAATAAAGATTCCAAATGAGTCATAATTTCATCCAGAGTAATTTTGGCAAGAGGATGACTTGGCTGAAGTTTCTCACTTGTCTTTCTCCAAAGAGAACATTAGTCTTAGAGTCTTGGCCACATTCTGTACTGCATCCTTGTGGACCATCACCTGCCATTGGATGGAATGGGGTTTCCTTACTCTAAAGATGACAACACAGAGAATAAAATCTCTACTATACTCACATATTTCAAGGGAAAAATAAACCTAATAACTATTTAAGTGGGAAATGGCTTTGGAGTCTGATAAGTCAGGATTGAAATACTGTTTTCATCAGTTATTTGCTGTATAACTTTAGTTTCCTGTCTAAAAATGGAGTAATAATTTTGTAACCCACATGCAAGTAGACCTTGTTAAATTACCGTATGCTTATATAAGATTGAGCTCAGCCTATTGACATTTTTGGGAAAAAAGGAAGCCAAAATCTGCATTGAGAAGTACTGAAGACTTATGACTGGAGGTTACTCAGGAAAAAATAAGAATATTGCATTATATATCACACAAGCAAGGTTCTCTAAAACTCCTCTTTAAACATTTTTACTTCCACCCACCGCGCCCCTCCACCACCATTTCAGTACCTACGTCCATTTTCATATGCATTAGTTAGGGTAATGCCAAGCTAGTATAACAAAGAGTCCCAAAATCCAAAATGCAGTGGTTTAAAGGAAAAATATGCTCTCTCTCTGTCTCTGTCTCTCTCTCTCCCCACCCCCTTCACAACAGCTAATACACAAATAATCCTGGCCAGCAGGGCAGCTTTGTTCTCTTTTTATTCAACAACCTAGGTTATTTCTGAAGTGTAGCTCTGCATTGACATTATCTACATAATATGATAAAAGTATATGGATTCTAGACGGAGGGAAGGGAAAAGAGAGTGTGAAGGAGGCACAGTTCTGTGTCTGAAGATCCTGGCTCATAAGTGCACATTTCACTTCTGCTTGTTACCAAAAGGGGTTCCAATCTAGACCCCAAGAGAGGGCTCTTGGATCTCGCCCAAGAAAGAATTCAGGGCGAGTCTGTAAAGTGAAAGCAAGTTTATTAAGAAAGTAAAAGAATAAAAAGAATGGCTACTCCATAGGCAGAGCAGCCCTAAGGGCTGCTGGTTGCCCATTTTTATGGTTATTTCTTGATGATATGCTAAACAAGGGGTCGATTATTCATGCCTCCCCTTTTTAGACCATATAGGGTAGCTTCCTAACATTGCCGTGGCATTTGTAAACTGTCATGGTGATGGTCAGAGTGTAGCAGTGACAACATCCAAAGATCACTGTCTTCACCATCTTGGTTTTAGTGGATTTTGGCCAGCTTCTTTACTGCACCTGTTTTATGAGCAAGGTCTTTATTACGTGTATCTTGTGCCAACCTCCTATTTCCTCCTGTGATTTAAGAATGCCTGACTGTCTGGGAATACAGCCCTGTAGGTATCAGCCTTATTTTACCCAGCCCCTATTCAAGATGGAGTTGCTCTGGTTTAAACACCTATAACATGCTGACATTTCGATACAGGAGCTAAAAAGAAATTACTTAGGCAGTTAGTGAGGATAAGAGAGTCCTCAGTAAGGCTTCCCTTTTATCAAAAAGCAGCCTCCAAATCATTCCTTTTCTAGCAAAGAGCAGCCTGTAAAATCAAGCTGCAGACATAGATAAGCAAGCTGGAAACTTGCATGGGTGAACGCCGGCAGCTGCGCTAATAGGAAAATGCTACCTGGGGGCCAGGCATGTTCAGTATGGAGGCTCCATTTTCCCTTTAGTCAACCACGTGTCCAGTAAAGGAACAGGCAACATATCCCAGCCAGGTAGAGAACCCACCTGCATCATAAAAGACTAGGGTGGGGTGGCCAGCTTCTTCCTGTGCTATGTAAATGACACACCTTGCCCAACCAATCTTTGGGCCCTATGTAAATCAGACACCACCTCCTCAAGCTCATTTATAAAACCCCATGCATTTCACCAGGAAAGCGGAAGACCCACTTGGGAGCCTCTGTCTCTCCACAGGGGAGAGAGCCCTTCTGTTTCTCTCACGTATTAAACCTCTGCTCTTAAATTCATTCCTTGTGTGTCTTGTGTCCTTGATTTCGTTGGCGTCAGGCAACAAACCTTGGGTATTACCCCAGACAAATGACGCCGCTCCAGTCTCACTGTTGACAACTTAATCACATGACTGCCCATAAAGTGGTAATTTGCAAATTAGCCACAATCCTTCACTTTACCCTGTGTCCAAGCCGTTTTCAATGTGATTTTGCAGCTTCTCCTACAGGAGGTCGAGTCTATTTCTTCTCCTTTAGAATCTGGCAAATGTTTGTTTTTTGTAAGTAGAGTGTGGCAGAAGTGATGTGGCAGTTCAGAGCCTAGACTTTTAAGAGTCATTCCACTTTCTCTTTTGGAGTTCTCTTCAGGGGTCATGTGAAACAAGAAAACAAGTCCAACTAGCCTGCTGGAGGATGAGGCAACATGTGGGGCAGAGATCAGCCATCCCAGCTAAGCCCAGCCCAAACTGATGGCCCATAGAGCTGTGAACTAAGTAAGTGGTTATCTGTTGCAAATTGGGTTACCTGGGAGGTATTATAGATGCTGAGATGGAGTTAGGAATGCAAAATACCTGTGAAAGGGGACAGGAAGGAAGCAAGGCTTGGCTAGGGGAGCCATCATGTTCCTGACAAGTGTCTGTCAGTCCAACAAAAGTTCCAAGATAAAAATTGTCCATTAGAGGACGTAGGGGAGAAAAGTAATCTCTCTCTTTTTCATTGCTAGGTTCATGGCTGAGACACCTGTGAAAGGAAAATAAATCTTGGGACCCCAAAATCACTAAGCCAAGAGGAAAAGCCAAGCTGGGAACTGCTTAGGGCAAACCTGCCTCCCATTCTATTTTTTAAAAAGATAGCTACTAAGATTTAAAAGCTACATACCTCCCTCATGAAGAATTTCCTTGTGGGCAAAGGACAGACAGAACTCAAAGTCATTCCTCTACAGAGATAAATGCCTATCGACTCTCTCCTTTGGAAAGACTATTCAGAAACTCAAAATAATGCAACCATTTGTTTCTTATCCACCTATGACCTGGAAGCCCCATCCCTACTTCAAGTTGTTCTGCCTTTCCAGGCCGAACCACTGTACATCTTATATATATTGATTGATGTCTCATGTCTCCCTAAAATATATAAAACCAAGCTGTGCCCCGACCACCTTGGGCACATGTCGTCAGGGCCTCCTGAAGCTGTGTCACGGGCATGTCCTTAACCTTGGCAAAATAAACTTCCTAAATTGATTAAGACTTGTCTCAGATACTCTTTGGTTTACAAACCTATACCAAAAGGCAGATTAAAAACAGAAAAGCATATAAATTTATTTAATATGAGTTTTATGTGACACTCAAGCTTTTGAAAATTAAGACTTAAAGAAACAGGGAAATGTATGTATCTCAATGCTGAGTTTGATGAAGTGGAGAGTTGTGGAAAAGTGTGATTAGACAAAGGGTGTATGATATAAAGGTAATAAACTGGGGGTAACTTAGCGAGAACTGTTTGTTCAGATTCTTCTGTGTTCCTGTGTCTTCAGAGATAATGGTATTCCTTTCCTCTAGTTATAGGGAGTGTGTCTCTGTGACTTTTTTTTTTTTTTTTTTGAGACAGAGTCTCATTCTGTCGCCCAGGCTGGAGTGCAGTGGTGCAATCTCAGCTCACCACAGCCTCTGCCTCCTGGGTTCAAGCAATTCTCCTGCCTCAGACTTGTGAGTAGCTGGGACCACAGGAGCGCGCCACCACGCCTGGCTAATTTTTGTATTTTTAGTAGAGATGGGGTTTTGCCATGTTGGCCAGGCTGGTCTCAAACTCCTGCCCTCCAGTAATCTGCCTGCCTTGGCCTTCCGAAGTGCTGGGATTACAGGCATGAGCCATGGCACTCAGCCTAGGAGAGTGCCTCTAGAATGAGGATTTTATGACCTGCATCAGAGGAAGGTCAGATAATTTTTTTATGGCCTGCTTCAGGGAAGAAGGGTGGGAGAAGATCAGAGAGCCCTTTCTGCTTCCATGATTTTCTCAAATGCCAAGTTGCCCTATATTGTGACAGTATGTTCTGAACCCCATCAATGAGTCCTGCATTGGACAGAAATGGCTAGGCCTTTGCACCACTGCCTTGCTCAGTCATGGGCTAGGGGTTACCCAGAGATGAGAATGACTTCAGTTTGAAAGCTGTCAGCTAATTATACTTCTCACTGTCCAGCAGTGAGTCCTCTCTTAAAGAAGGATCTGAGTGGGACATCTTCATGTATGCCACATTATTGCTTTAAACCACCAAGTCTTTGGGTTATTTATTATGTTGCAAAAGCTAACTGATTCACATAACTGCAAGGGAGGTTGGGAATTAATCTAGGCATCCTTCAAAAAAAAAGAGAGAGAAAGAAAGTGCGTGGGTATAGGTGTGTGTGCAGGTGATTCCAAGCCTCTCTTGCAGTCGGGGCAGAGGCACAATGCCTGTCAATCAAAGCACATGCCCTTGATTTTGAAATGAAAATAATGATGCAAAGAAGGAACCCAGCAGAATCCTGTCTGGTAGCTGTTTGGAGGCACAGGAGCAGTGTCTTCAGCAGCAATGTCCAAAGTCCAGTGTCAGTGGGTGGGGAGGCAAGTGGCTGTGGCCCTTCCCTGCACAAATTTTAAATTAGTTCCTGTGGTTCATGGCCTTCCAAAAATTCCATCAGATGCCCAATATATTTTCAATAGATTTCCTCTCTTGCTTAAATCAGCCCGAGTGGTTTTCTGCTGCTTGTGACTGAGAGCCTGACTGAAATAGAATACATGACTTTTTAATTTCAGCCCACACAAGTGGGGAGCAGGAAACATTCCCTTCCACTTTGGGCAAATTTTTACATCTGGAGATGCTGCGGAGAGAAGGATGAACTTACATGGGAATCTGATGAAAAGCATTTTCCTCCTTCAAGTCAAATGACTTGAATTTGATGTCTTTTGCTATTCACTTGCTATATGACCTTGAGCAATTCTCAGTTTCTGAAAGTCTCTAAAATATCACTTATAATACATGCACCTGGGAGTTGCTGTGAGGCATAAATGTGATAGGACATGTGAAAGTAATATTTAAATTGTTACATACTTAGCAAGTGTAAGTTATTTTTAAATAGAAAAAATCCTACCAAGCTCTTGCTCCAAACCTGATACACTAATTCCCCCCTTGGGACAGTTTGGATAGTAATTAAAGTCAGTTTATGAGCTTGTACATATTCTTCACATAATTTGAGCTTGTTCCAACTTGTTTGTATAATTAATTGGTGGCATTTTCTGTGCCAAATGTACCTTTGTAATTTTCTTCTTGCTGTATAAGTAGTAGGAATCACCCATCTCAATAACTCATAAGCATTTTTTAAAAATTTGTGAAAAAATAAATTTTGTCCCTTGGGGTCTAAAATAAAAGTAAATAAATGTGATGTGGGTGAAAAGTACAGCTTTCATGCTCATTTATGCAATCCACAGATTGGTCTTTGCATTTTTCCATTCTTAGTTTGGAGTTTCAGAACTTGGTTAGAGAACTTGGATAGGGAGTGGGGAAGCAGTTCAGGAGACAGTAGGCCTAAGAGTATTTCTGTAATTCTTCATGAAATTCTTTGCAAAACATTGTTTGGCCTGTGTATGATATATGTTTATTACAGAGAAATTAGAGAATATAAATAAAAATTTTTTGAATCCTATTTTTACTACATTGGTATTTAGTTATCTGTTGTTTAGTTGTTCATTTTGTGTATAATTACTCATTGTGTGATATGGTTTGGATCTGTGTCCCTGCCCAAATCTCATGTCAAATTGTAATCCCCAGTGTCGGAGGTGGGGCCTGGTAGAAAGTGTTTGGATCATGGGGGCGGATTTTTCCTTTAGCACTGTGTCGCCATAGTGAGTGAGTTCTCGTGAGATCTGGTTGTTTAAAAGTGTGTGGTACCTCTCTCCTCCTCTCTCTCTTCCTCCTGCTCTGGGCATGTAAGACAAGCTTGCTTCCCCTTTGTTTTCAGCTATGATTGTAGGTTTCCTGAGGCCTTCCCAGAAGCAGAAGCCAGCAGTGCTTCCTGTACAGCCTGCAGAATTGTGAGCCAATTAAACTTCTTTTCTTTATAAATAACCCAGTCTCAGGTATTTTTCTTTTCTTTCTGTTTTTTTTTTTTTTTTTTTGCTTTTTTTTGAGATGGAGTCTTGCTCTGTCGCCCAGGTTCAAGTGCAGTGGCACAATCTCGGCTCATTGCAACCTCCGCCTCCTGGGTTCAAGCAATTCTCGTGCTTCAGCCTCCTGAGTAGCTGGGACTACAAGCGTGTGCCACCACGCCCAGCTAATTTTTGTATTTTTTGTGGAGACAGGGCTTCACCATGTTGGCCAGGCTGGTCTGGAACTCCTGACCTCAAGTGATGCGCCTGCCTCAGTTTCAGGTATTTCTTTATAGCAGTGTGAGAATTGACCAATACACTGTGTAACATACCACCACAAACTTAGTGGTATAAAACATTTTGTGATGTGTGCAGATTCTGTGGATCAGGAATTCAGATACAGAGTTGTGAAATGGTTTGTCTCTGCTTCAAGATATTGGGGGCCTCAGTTGGGAAAAGACTTGCTGGTGACTCACTAGCTGGGAACTGGGGTCATCTGGTAGCATCCTCACTCAAATGTCTGCTAACCAGGCTGGGATGACCTGAAGGCTGGTCTCAGCTGGGTTGGTTGACTGGAATCTGGACCATCTACCTTTAGCCTCTCTGTGTGATTTGAACTTCTAACAGTATGGTGGCTAGGTTCTGAGAATTGTCCCAAGAGGAAACTTCCAGAGAGTGAGTGTTCCAAGAGAATCAGGCAGAAGCTGCATGATTTTTTTATGAATTAACTTTGGGATCCGCATAGTGTTACCTGTGTTTTACTCTATTGGTCAAAGTGGTTACAAGCTTGCTCAGATGCAAGGGGAAGGGGACAGACACAGGCCTCACCATTCAAGCAGAGAAATATCAGAGAATTTGGGGACCAACTTTAAAACACATATCTTGCAAGACTCTTTTGTATGGCCTACAAAATATAGCCACACACACATACATATGCATTTAAGTGCATTTTAAAAACAAAAATATCATGCATTCTGTGTTAAGCACAACCTTATGTAACAAGGAAAGAAAAGTTTTATTGAGATGACTGCTGACTTTCAAGAATATTTAAATTCCAAGAAGTTCTATACAGTGATCTTAAGGTGATCATCCATCGAAGCACATTTTAGAGTTTCTTAAAGATTAATTCAGTCAAAAAATAAAATTTTGGAAAGACAGTATCCATTGAGAGTTGTAGAATACAGATCTAAACAGTGATAACTTTTCTAATTTCTAACTTATTGAGTTCAACATTTTATTTGAAGACTCTAAATGGAGCCCTAATTTAAAAAAAAAAAGAAAAAAAAGCCGAAAATAACGTGTTATTTTGTTTCAAATACTTCTTAAGATAATGTGAGTTCCACATAGCAAAAACATAGTTTGAGTTTTTTTTGTAGTCACAGGCAGGCTGTAGAGAGGGTCCTTCAGACACGGTCATGCATGAAATCACCCGGGCCTGTTCGCATGCAGCCTAGGCTTGGCCCCAGGCTCTGCAGTTCTAACAAGCTCCCAGGTGAAGCTGCTACCTCCTCAGCAGAACATTTTTCGAGCAGCAAAAGTTGGAACAGACAGGGAAACAGCCTGCATAGGCCTTATGTTTCGTTTCAACTTGTTTTAAATTATAAAAGAAACACATGTTCATGATATAAAATTTATGTATTACAAAAATACGTAACTCCCTTAATTATTACTATGACAGAATGAAAAATTATACATATACATACATATATATATATTTTAGAGACAAAGTCTCAATCTGTCTCCCAGGCTGGAGTGCAGCGGCACAATCATGGCTCACTGCAGCCTCCACCTCCCCTGGACTCAAGCAATCCTCCTGCCTTAGCCTCCTAAAGTGCTCGGACCACAGGCCAGCTATTTTGTTTTGTTTTGTTTTGTTTTATTCTTTGTAGAGATGGGGTCTCATCATGTTGCCCAGGCTTGTCTCAAACTCCTTGCCTAAGTGAATCTCCAGCCTTGGCCTCTCAAAGTGTTAGGATTACAGGCACGAGCCACTGCACCCAGCTGAAAAATAATATTAACAAATGTTTGTATATGTTTTTATTGAGCATTAAGTGATTTATATGCATTATCTGATTTAACCCACAGACAATCTCAGACAATGGGGAAAATATTTATTTATATATTTTTTGAGTCAGCGTCTCGCTCTGTCACCCAAGCTGGAGTACAGTGGCACTATCTCGGCTCACTGCAAGCTCTGCTTCCCGGGTTCATGCCATTCTCCTGCCCCAGCCTCCCCAGTAGCTGGGACTACAGGCGCCTACCACCACGCCCGGCTAATTTTTTAAAAAATATTTTTATTAGAGACAGGGTTTCACCGTGTTAACCAGGATGGTCTCGATCTCCTGACCTTGTGATCTGCCCACCTCGGCCTCCCAAAATGCTGGGATTACAGGTGTGAGCCACTGCACGTGGCCACAATGGGGAAAATATTATTATTCGTCCCATTTTATAGAAAAAGGAATGAAAGTTTGGAGGGATTAACTTGCCAAGTGCAGTTGGAAGATGGCAGAGCTAAGATGCCAACAGGCCTTCAAACTCTGACTTCAGAGCTTTTATTCTGAACCACAGGGTGAGACGGCCTCGCCCATTAATTATTTCCTCTATATGCACTATCATTAATTAGAATCATAATTTTAAAACATAGAATTAAACCATGCAAACACTTTTATTTTTTAATTTTATTTTCATTCTGTTTTTTTTTTTTTTTTTTTGGTGT
>NW_016805762.1:2297685-2380880 GCF_001698545.2 Rhinopithecus bieti
TTTTTTTTTTTTTTTTTTTTTTTTTTGGTGTGAGTCGTTTATTTGGGGAAAATTTTCAGGAAATCGGAGTGGGGAAACTGCAATGAGTGACATAGGAATGGAAGCAAAACAAGCTATCACTCTAGGCAACTGGGGCTCTATCCCACTGGAGACTCTCTAAGGAATCATGTAGAAAATGCTTCAGAAATGTCCACTTGAGACAGGGATTATCTACTGGCTCCCATTCCTTGTTGGTCAAAGAGATGCTATCTCCTTCCCATTTCCAATATTGTGCCTATTCCTGCCTGCCTGAGAGGACTCCTACAAGCAGCCGATAGAGTATGCACCAGAGAGGCCTGAGGACATCGGCTCAGAGATGCTCAGGGTGGTCAAGAGGAGGCACCATCAGGCTGTACCTGCACACAACTGTTGTGCATAGTAATGCATATACATAATTAAACATTTAAATAGAAATGAGTCTGTGGATTGAGAAGTCTCTCTCTGACCAATGACCTCTAGTCCTCCAGTCCTCCCCGGCAGAGGGAATTTTTGTTTCTACTTTCTCTTTTTTGTATTTTTAGTACAGACGGGGTTTCACCATGTTAGCCAGGATGGTCTCGATCTCCTGACCTCGTGATCCGCCCGCCTCAGCCCCCCAAAGTGCTGGGATTACAGGCGTGAGCCACCGTGCCCGGTCTCTATTTTCATGTATATCTTTTCCGAGATACCACACTGTATTAGTCAGTTCTCCAGAGGGACAGAACTAATTATATATATATATATGAGTTTATTAAGTATTAACTCACACAATCACAAGGTCCCTCAACAGGCTATCTGCAGGTCGAGGAGCGAGAAGAGCCAATCCAAATTCCAAAACTGAAGAACTTGGAGTCCAGTGTTCGAGGGCAGGAAGCATCCAGCACGGGAGAAAGATGAAGGCTGGGAGGCTAGGCCAGTCTTTTCACATTTTTCTGCCTGCTTATATTCCCACTGCTCTGGCAGCTGATTAGATTGTGTCCACCTAGATTAAGGGTGGGCCTGCCTTTCCCGGCCCACTGACTCAAATATTAATCTCCTTTGACAACACCCTCATAGACACACCTAGGATCAATACTTTGTATCCATCAATCCAATCAAGTTGACACCCACGTCACCCGTGTGTGTGTGTGTGTGTGTGTGTGTGTGTGTGTGTGTGTATTTTTGAGATGGAGTCTCCCTCTGTTGCCCAGGCTGGAGTGCAGTTGTGTGATCTCGGCTCACTGCAACCTCTGCCTCCCGGGTTCAAGCGATTCTTGTGCCTCAGCCTCCCAAATAACTGGGATTACAAGCACCTGCCACCACGCCTGGCTAATTTTTGTATTTTTAGTAGAGATGGGGTTTTACAATGTTGACCATGTTGGCCAGGCTGGTCTCAAACTCCTGACCTCAAGAGATCTGCCTGCCTCGGTCTCCCAAAGTGCTGGGATTACAGGCGTGAGCCACCGCACCTGGCACACATGTACATTCTTAGTATTAAGAATGTACCCTTTCTTTAAACTGTTAGTGACATACTACACTGGCTACTGTACCAGGCTTTAAACATCTTCTAACTATGAATCTTGATGATAATAACATGTATATGTTTAGAAATTCCTCTTCTTTGAAATGACTAGTATTTCATTTGTGGCTATAATTGAATTTATTGTTTTTGTTTTTGTTTTTTGAGAGAGAGTTTCAATCTGTCACCCAGACTGGAGTGCAATGGCGTAATCCCGGTTCATTGCAACCTCTACCTCCTGGGTTCAAGTGATTCTCCTGCCTCAGCCTCCTGAGTAGCTGGGGTTACAGGCGTCCACCACCACACCTGGCTAATTTTTGTATTTTTAGTACAGACGGGGTTTCGCCATGTTGCCCAGGCTAGTCTTGAACTTCTGACCCCGGGTGATTCACCTGCCTCAGGCTCCCAAAGTACTAGGATTACAGGTGTGAGCCACCGTGCCCGGCCTGTATTCGAATTTATTTAACCAGTCATCTTATTGATGATGTTGGTATTTCCAGTATTTTTTAAAAGTCAAGTTTATTGGGGTATACATGTAGTAAGATTCACCCTTCTAAGTGAACAACAGCTCCATGAATTTTGGTACACATGTATAGTCATGTAACCACAGTCAAGATGCAGAACATTTCCATCACTCCAGAAATCTCTCTAATGCACCTGTGTAGACAGACCCCTTCACTCATCCCTAGCCCCTGGCAAACAACATGGATCGCACTTGCTCCCCTCTGCCCTGAGCATCCCATGTGTCAGCTTTCTGTCCCTGTAATTTGCCTTTTTCAAAAGGTCATATCAATACAATCATATAGGATGTAGCCTTTTGAGTCCGGGTTCTTTCACTGAGCACAATGCAGCTGAGATTTATCCATGTTGTTGGGTGTACCAGTGTTTGGCCGTTTCTTATTACTCTATTACTGCACAGATTCCATTGCACCACAAGTGTATTTATCCATTTGCCAATTGTAAGACATTAGGTTGTTTCCAGTTACGAAGGAAATAAATAAATCTGTTACTATTGGGCACTGGTTTTTGGGTGGACATAAGTTTCATTTCTCTTGGGTAAACAAATTTTTTATTTCTCAGAGTGGGATTGCTGGGTAGTGTGGTAAGTGTATGTTCAGTTTAATAAGCAATTCCCAAACTGCTTTCCAAAGTGGCTATACCACTTTGTTTCACTACCAGCAATATATGCATGCTTGCCAGCATTTGATATTATCAGTTGGTTTTATTTTAGCAATTCTGATTAAGTTTGTAGAGTTTTTGTCTACTATAATCAGTGCTACAGTGAACATCTTTATACACGAATCCTTTGTAATTAGGTGTTAATATATCCGTAAGATACTTAGAGCCAGGGCCGGGTGCAGTGTCTGACACCTGTAATCCCAGCACTTTGGGAGGCTGAGGCAGGTCGATCATGAGGTCAAGAAATCGAGACCATCCTGGCCAACTTGGTGAAACCCCATCTCTACTAAAAATACAAAATTAGCCGTGTGTGGTGGTGGGCGCCTGTAATCCCAGTTACCTGGGAGGCTGAGGCATGAGAATCACTTGAACCCGGGAAGTGGAGGTTGCAGTGAGCCAAGATTGCGCCACTGCACTCCAGCCTGGCAACAAAGCGAGACTCCATCTCAAAAAAAAAAAAAAAAAAAAAAAAAAAAAAGATACTTAGAGCTAGAATTGATGGGTCAAAGGGTATGAAAAGTTGATTAGATACTGCCAAACAGCCTCCTGAGAAGGTGGTACGAATTTATCCACTTACCCAGTAGGTATGGTACTGCTGGTTTCCCCACATCCTCACCAATGCAGTGGGTTTCTTTTTTTTGTTTTGTTTGAGACAGAGTCTTGCTCTTTCATCCAGGCTGGAGTGCAGTGGCACAATCTCAGCTCACTGCAACCTCCACCTCCCAGGTTCAAGCAATTCTCCTGTCTCAGCCTCGCGAGTAGCTGGGATTACAAGCATGCGCCGCCATATCCGGCTAATTTTGTATTTTTAGTAGAGACAGGGGTTGGTCAGGCTGGTCTCAAACTCCTGACCTCAGGTGATCCGCCCACCTCGGCCTCCCAAAGTGTTGGGATTACAGGCGTGAGCCACTGCACCCAGCCTGCAGTCTGTTTCTTAATTTCAGCACACGTTTTAAAGTGAAGCTTTACTTTAGAGGATTGCTGTGTGAGTCTCTGGCTCTTCAGGTTATTGGTGAGGACTCAGTGCAAAGCGTTTAGGGCAGTGCCTGCTGCACAGCAAGTGGCGATGGATGTGGGTTATTGCGTGATAACCACTAACAGCTCCACCACACGGTTACTTGCCTCTCTCTCTGAGTTCCTCATCAGTATATCCAGGAGTGATTTTCTCTGAAGGGCTCAAACGTTCTACCTGTGGAATTTAGTTAATCCCCATAATCTCTTTAAATGCTGGCCAGGAATTCAGGCACTGTGGCTTTATTTTGCTTTTGTTTTTTAATTAATACACTTTATTTATTTATTTTTTTGGATCAGCTTTATGCTCACAACAAAGCTGTGCAAAAGTACACGGAATTCCTAGGTACCCCCATCCCTCACCACACAGACACACACACACACACACACACACACACACACACACACACGCCCTCCTCTACTATCAATCCCATCACCAGAGTGGTACATTTGTTGCAATTGATGAACTTACATCAACATATCATTACAACCCAGAGTCCATAATTTACCTTAAGGTTCACTCCTGGTGTTGCACATTCCTTGGGTTTTGAAAAATATATAATGACAGGTATCTACTGTTATAGTATCATGCAGAATAGTTTCACTGCCCTAAAAATCCTTTGCGCTCTGCCTATTTATTCCTTCCTTCCTCCTAACCCCTGAAAACCACTAATGTCTTCACTGTCTCCATAGTTTTGCCTTTTCCAGAAGGTCATGTAGTTGAAATCATACAGTATATTGCCTTTTCAAATTGGCTTTTTTCACTTAGTAGTATGCATTTATGTTCCTCTATGCTTTTCATGGCTCAATAGCTTATTTCTTTCTAGTGCTAGATAATATTCCATTGTCTGGATGTATCACTGTTTATTTATCCACCCACTTACTGAAAAACATATTGGTTGGGTCCAAGTTTTGGCAATTATGAGTAAAGTTGCTATGAATATCCTTGTGCATGTTTTTGTGTGGACATAAGTTTTCAATTTATTTGGGTTAATACTGAGGAGTGTATGGCAAGAGTATGTTTACTTTTGTAAGAAACTGCCAAACTGCTTTGCGAAGTGACTGTACTAGTTTGTATTTTCATCAGCAATGAATGGGAGTTCCTGTTGCTTCACAACCTTGTCAGCACTTGGTGGTGTCAGTGTTTTGGATTTTGGCCACTCTAATAGGTATATAGTGGTATCTCATTGTTTTAATTTGCAATTCCCTAATGACATAGGATCTTGAGAATCTCTTCATATGTTTACTTGGCATCTATATACCTTCTTTGGTGGGGTATCTGTTCAGGGTTTTTTGCTTATTTTTAAATCAGATTTTTTTGTTTTCTTATTGTTGAGTTTTAAGAGTTCTCTGTATATTTTGGGTAACAGTCCTTTACCAGGTGTACATTTTGCAAACACTTTCTCCCAGTCTGTGGCTTGTCTTCTTGTTCTGTTGGCTTTTTTGTTTTGTTTTGTTTTTTCCTTCAACCTCTTCCTTTTTCACATAACGATGCCCCTTCTATTTCATTATTTTTCACATCAGGTTCCATTCTGGGAGGGCTATTTGCTTGGTGCACACACTCTGGGCATAGGCTGGTGCTCTCAGGTTCAGATAAATACTTTCAATAATCCTTGTAGACATTGCTTTTTGTTTGTTTTTTTCTGTTTGTTTGCTTGATTTTTTTTTTTGAGACAGAGTCTTGCTCTGTTGCCCAGGTTGGAATGCAGTGGTGTGATCTTGGCTTAGTACAGCCTCAGCCTCCCAGATTCAAGTGATTCTTATGCCTCAGCCTTCCGAATAGCTGGATTACAGGTGTGTGGCACCATGCCTAGATAATTTTTTGTATTTTTGTAGAGCTGGGGTTTCACCACGTTGGCCAGGCTGGTCTCGAACTCCTGACCTCAGGTGATCTGCTCTCCTTGGCCTCCCAAAGTGCTGGGATTACAGGCATGAGCCACCGCACCTGGCCCTTGTAGACATTCTTAACTTAGGGCTTTGAAAGACAAGAGGAAGGTTAGTTAAAATGACTGACTCTATACTATGGAATGAATTATGTACAGGTATAGCTTAGGTATAACTATATACTGTGTATAGAGTTATAGTAATTTTCAGGGATAATTAATTGTGACTCATTTCTCTTTTCTTTTTGAAAAAAATTTATTCTTATTTATTTATTTTTGTAGAGATGGGGTCTGACCATGTGGCCCAGGCTGGTCTTGAAGTCCTGGGCTCAAGGGATCCTCCCACCTTGGCCTCTCGAAGTGCTGGGATTATAAGCATGAGCCACCAGCTCAAATAATATGTTTCTGATCATTTATTTTCTACTAACTCCAATAAAATATAAGTGCTAGGATAATAGGGACTTTGTTTTGTTCACCAGTGTGAGCCCAAAATAGTTTCTGGCACATAGTAGGCTGTGTATTCATATATGATGAATAACTTGAATGCATTTATGAATAAATTACTCTGGGATCCTGTATCCTTCAGATAGTGGTGAGACCCTAAGGCAGTTATGGCTACGGGAAGTATCTATCTGCCTTGGTTCTGGGCCATTCCCTTCTCTGCTTGTCTTCAAACTTGCCTATGTATCCTGTGCCAAGTGATGACTGCATTACTTTCTGCTGTTGAAAATGGGAACCCTAATTGCAAGGAATCCTTGGTTCCTGTGTCTAAAATTGCTCAGAGTGCAGATTTGAAGTACAGAGTATCCAAGAGCTGTACTTTTATGGCTCTGGTTATAAAACATGCCACTCTAATTCTGCAAAATCCTTGCCACAGCTGCCAGGAAATGCCCCGGAAAGCTGCCATCAAGTGCCTTCTGCAAGCACTGCGGCTGCTGGAAGAGTTTCAGGAGGAAGAGAACTACTTCAAATTTTGGGCTATCTGGAAGATTCTCCATCCTACTCCCTCTACTTGGGAGACTTCTCCATTGTCACCTTGGCTACAATAACTAGCTGAGTAAAAAATAAAAGACATTGTCCTGCTGGGGTTGCTATGTATCCAGGCCAGGTGTATACACGGGGTATTAGGTAGTCTCATAGTAGAAGCCAGTACATTCTAATAGATTGATTAAGTCTCATTAATATTATTTCAGGTTAACAATTAGGAAATGTGTATCTAAAAATTACATTATACCAAAGAAGATACGCAAGTGGTCAATAAGCACATGAAAAGATGCTCACCATCACTAATTATTAGGGAAATGCAAATCAAAACCACAGTGAGATATCACTTCACGCCCCTTAGAATGGCTGTTACTAAAAAAAAAAAAAGCATAAAAAACAGTGTTTCCAAGAATGTGGAGAAATTGGAATCCTTGTGTGTCACTGGTAGGAATGTAAAACAGTATAGTCACTGTGGAAAACAGTATGGTGGTTCCTAAGAAAATTAAACATAGAATTACCACATGATCTAGGAATTCCATGTCTGGGTATATATCAAAAAAAGTTGAAAGCAGAGATGCAAACAGATATTTGTTTGTTTGTTTTTTAACTTTTATTTTATTTTGTGTATTTTGAGACAAGGTCTCTGTCACCCAGGCTAGAGTGTAGTGGCGCAATCACAACTCACTGCAGGCTTGACCTCATGGCCTCAAGTGACCCTCCCACCTCAGCACCACCACCCTCTACCCCGCCAATGAGTAGTTGGGACTACAGGTACATGCCTCTACTCACAGCTAATTTTTGTATTTTGTGTAGAGATAGGGTTGTGCCACGTTGCCCAGGTTGGTCTTGAACTCCTGGGCTCAAGTGATCCATCCACCTTGGCCTCCAAAAGTGCTGGGATTATAGGCATGAGCTACTGCACCCAGCTTAACTTTTATTTTAGGTTCAGGGGGTTACATGTGCAGATTTGTTGTATGGGTAAATGGCCTATCCCTGAAGTTTGGTGTATGAATAATTCTGTCACCCAAGTAGTGTGCATAATAGCCAATAGGTAGTTTTTCAATCCCCCACCGTGCCCTCCCTGTCAAGTAGTCCCCAGTGTCTATCCTTGTGTTCATGTGTGCTCAATATTTAGCTCTCACTTATAAGTGAGAATATGTGGTATTTGGTTTTCTGTTCCTGCATGAGTTCACTTAGGATAATGGCCTCTAGCTGCAGCCATGTTGCTGCAAAGGACATGACTTCATTCTTTTTTATGGCTGCGTAGTGTTCCATGGTATGTATGCACCACATTTTCCTCATCTGGTCCACCACAAACAGATATTTGTGTACCAATGTTCATAGCAGCATTATTCACAGTAGCAAAAATGTGTAATCAACCCTAATGTCCATGGAAAGATGAATGAATAAATGAAACGGATATAAACATACAAAGGAATATTATTCAGCCTTAAGGAATGAAATTCTGAAATATGCTACAACATGGATGAACCTTAAAGGTATTATGCTAAGTGAAATAAGCCAGTTACAAAGGACAAATACTGTATGATTCCACTTATATAAGGTGCCTAGAATAATCAGATGTCTTTCTTCATAGGGACAGAAAGTAGAACAGTGGTTACCAGGTGCTGGGGGCAGGGGGCAATGAGAAGGAATACATGTGCACAGAGTTTCAGTTTGGGATAATGAAAAAGTTTTGGAGATGGATAGTGGTGGTGGCTGTACAATGGTATGAATGCACTTAATGCCACTTGAATAGTAGGCTTAAAATGTTAAATTTTATGTACATTTCACCACAATAAAAGACCTCTAAAATTACATTATATACATTTGGATCTGACTAATCTACCTCCTTTTAACAATGTACATGAAAAGAAGTAACAATAGCAGTAAATGTTTAGACTTAATGTTTCCTAGGTGCTTTGTATATATTCATGTATTCTTCCAACACCAATAATGAGTCAGCTTCTGTTACGTTCTCCAATTTACAGCTAAGGAAATGGAAACAGAGAAAGGTCAGGTGACTTGCCAGGGGTCACACAGCCCGTAAGTGGTGAAGCCAAATCAAACCCAGGCCAGGTAGCGAGACTGTGCCTGCAGCCACTGTGGCATGTTGCCTCTCTGATCCTGTAATGCACAAATATGAGTGCAAGCGGGGCAGCTCACCGAATGTGATCTGCTGTTCTGCCGCGCTGTAGCTCTTTCTTGTCCTGAGTTGACAAGCTCCGACTTGGAGAAGGCCTGCAGCCTCTGAGCAGTGAGGAGTGGAGTATTCTGAACTGTCCCCAGGATTGGGCTCGCAGATGGTTAAACACCAATGTGCGCTTTGCATGGGGCTCCTCTGGGATACGCGTAATTCAAATGAGGACAGGAGCATTTCATTTTGTATTGGCTGGTACACAGTCAATGGAGCAAGCGGGAGCCGGCTGATTTCCAGAGAGACAGACAGAAAGCTCGAAAACTGCAACTGAGAGTCATTTATTCCTTCCGCTCCACAGTGTTCTCTCACTGAAGTACAGAAGTCAGACTGACATGCGATGGCCAGCTCTTCCATCTGTGGAGGATGCAGCACTCCAGAAAGGCAAGCAGGGATAAGGAGGAGGGGCCCGGATCTGCCCTGGAAATTAGCCACGAAGAGTGATGGTCCCTGCTGTGCTTTGCTATGATTTCAGGATCCCTCATCCCAATCAATTAAGAGGAGGGGGACGGAGTCCAATCATCACATGCAGTTACCTCACCCTATCAAGCCATTATCTGTGAAACTTTTCATTATTTTTGTTGTTGTGATAATACTAAGAGCTGACATTGAGAGCTGACTACATGCCAGGCATTGTACTAAACACTTTATGCATCTCATATCATTTCCACTCCACCACAACCATTTGAGGGAGGTGTTGTTCTTACCTGCATTTTACAGGCTGAGAGGCCCAGAAAGGTTAAGAAACTGTCCAAGTTCACACACAGAGACAGAGCCAGGATTCAAATCCTGGTCTTTTTTGAACCTGTTGCCTATACTCCTAACTGCTAAGCTATGCTTTTTGTTATAAAAGAAGAATGTGTTTACATTAATTCTCCGATAGATGGAGAAAAAAGGGTAGGATTCTGTTAGGTTGAAAAGGCTGTTTTGTAGGTCAAAACAGTAAACCATTGTCAATTTAAGATTTTGTAGCTGAGCAACTGATGAATTTTCTCTTTCATACCCTGGTCATGGTAATGGGACTAATATATGTAAAGTTATGAATTGCTGTTAGGTTTTGTCATCATCCTGAAAACGAAAGTGTCCCTTGATAGCTGGGTTGGAACCCTGGGGTCACCCTTCTCTGTATAGTCTTGACAGGAAAGGAAGTGCCCAGGGTAGGACAGGGCTGCTGAGGAGACCTCTGCCCACTGTCTAGCATATATGGACAAAGATAGCATGCTCTTTATACTGCTTTTTTGGGGAGGTGATGGGACCAGTGTATCCTGGAATGCTTCAGGTTTTTTAGTGTCTCTCCTCTCCAAACAGTAAGTCTTTGCATTATTTGATGTCTGAAAAGTTGCCTCTGAATCTCTTTGCTTCATTATCCTATAGTGTCAATTATATTGTTAATACACACATTCTATGGTGTATGCATGTGTGTACATATACAGTCATGTACCACATAATGACATCTTGGTCAATGATAGACATATAACGGTGGTCTCATAAGATTATAATACCGTATTTCTACTGTATCTTTTCTATGTTTAGATACACAAATACTTACCATTGCGTTTCAGTTGCCTACAGTATTCGGTACAATAACAAGCTGTACAGGTTTGCAGCCTTGGCCATAGCAATAGGCCATACCACATAGCTTAGGTGTAGTAGGTTATACCCTCTAGGTTTGTGTAAGTACATCCTAATGTTTCCACAATGAAGAAATCATTACCCAGGCATGGTGGCATGTAATCCCAACCACTCAAGAGGCTGAGGTGGAGGACTGCTTGAACTTGTGAGGTTGAGTTTGCAGTGAGGTTGCACCACTGCACTCCAGCCTGGGTGACACAGCGAGACCTCATCTCAAAAACAGAAAAGAAGAAATCACCTAATGACACATTTCTCAGAATGTATCCCTATTGTTAAGTAATGCATGTATATCGTTACTGTTAACTAAGAAAAACTCTTGCTTTCAGAGCAGAGCATTTCTATCTTCCTTCTCATTTTACAAAACAGGCTAAAGTAAGTTTTATAATAACACATTGAAAGATTGAAATTTTTTTCATAGGTAGAATGGAAGGTAAAATTTTTTAAAAGATTAAAGTTTTAAAAGGAAGGAAAATGTTTTATACCAATCCACCAAATGGAAAAAGGAAGGAAATCCTGACACATGCTACAAACATGGGTAAAGCTTGAGGACATTGTGCTAAGTGAAATAAGCCAATCACAAAAGGACAAACACTGTATTATTTCCCTTATATGAGTAGTCAAACCTACAGAAAGTAGAATGGTGATTGTCAGGGCATAGGGGTTGTAAAAAGAGTGGGAAATGAAGGGTTTTTGGTGGCCAGGCATGGTGGCTCATGCCTGTAATCCCAGCACTGTGGGAGACTGAGGCAGCAGGATCACTTGAGCCCAGAGGTTCGAGAGCAGCCTGGGCAACATAGTGAGAACCTGTCTCTAAAATAAATAAATAGGAAAAAAATATGAAAAAGAGTTCTTGTTCAGTGAGTATAGAGTTTCAGTTTTGCAAGATTCCATTTTGCAAGATGAAAAGGTTCTGGAGATTGGTTGTACAACAATATAAATATACTTAACACTACCAAGCAGTATCCTTAAAAGTGTTGAAGATGGTAAACTTTATGTTATGTGTATTTTACCATAATTTTTAAAACTTTAAATGAAAACAAATTCAGTTTTCCCAAGATTTCTTTTTTTTTTCCCCTAAGATGGAGTCTTGTTCTGTTGCCCAGGCTAGAGTGCAGTGGCATGATCTCAGCTCACTGCAACCTCCGCCTCCCAGGTTCAAGTGATTCTCCTGCCTCAGCCTCCCAAGTAGCTGGGATTACAGGCATGTGCTACCACACCCAGCCAATTTTTGTATTTTTAGTAGAGGCGGGGTTTCACCATGTTGGCCAGGCTGGTCTTGAACTCCTGACTTCAGGTGATCCCCCCCACCTTGGGAGATCCCCAAAGTGCTGGGATTACAGGTGTGAGCCACCATGCTCGACCCAAGATTTTTTATTATATGGGAAGATATACAGATGGTCTATGAAAATGATTTTAGAATTCAAAAGCAAAAGTGAAGACCTAGTAAGATAGAGACTTATTCCTCTTTTAAACAGCTAGTCCTTGAGAATCAAGGGGCTCTTTAAATAGAGAAAGCTAATTGACACTTTTTCTTTCTTGTGATGTCAGAAATATGACATTTTACCCATAAACATTTATAGGATTCTAATGCCTTAGTTGTAAGCTCCTTCCAGAACAAATAAACATGTAGCTTTAAAAATATAACTGACAGCAATTCCTAGGCAAGTCCTAGTTCTGGGTTGGGCTTAGAGCCAGTGGACTAGGGCAGCATGTGACCTATGGAGACACCAGCTGGGGTGGCTAAGGAAGTGCTTGTGCCACTCTCCCTTAACCCCAGGCAGCACAGCTTACAACAAAGAAAGTGACTCCTTCCTTCTGCTTGAGGAGAGGAGAGCAAAGAATAAAGAGAACTTTGTCTTGCCTCTTGGATATTAGCTCAGCCTCAATAGAATAGGGCACTGGGCAGAGTTGTGAGACCCCCATTCTATAGGCCTTAGCTCCCAGATAAATCTCTGTACATACCTAGGGCCAGAAGGGAACTCGCTGCCTTGAAGGGAAAGACCCAGTCCTGGCAGCATTCTCTACCTACTGACCAAAGAGCCCTTGGGCACTGAATAACCAACAGAAATACCCAGGAAATACTCCATGGGCTTTGGGTGAGCCTCTGAGATGTACTGGCTTCAGGTGAGACTCAGCACATTCCCAGCTGTCGTAGCTATGATGAAAGACTCCTTCTGCTTGAGAAAAGCAGAGGGAAAAGTAAAGGGGACTTTGTCTCACACCTTAGGTATCAGCTTGCCCAAAGTCGGGTAGAGCAACAAAGGGGTTCTTGGAGTCCTGGCCTTGGCTCTTGGATGGCATTTCTGGACCTGCCCTGGGCCAGAGGGGAGCCCATTGCTCTGCAGGAGGAGTCCCTTTCCTGGCAGCATTCACCACAAGCCCACTGAAGAGTCTTCGGACTTTTAAGTGAACATTGGTGGCGGCTTGGCAGAACTCCCCAAGGGCCAGTGGTGATGGTGGCCCCTGGGAGAGGCTTCTTTGCCTGTGGAAAGGGGAGGGAAGAGCAGGAATAATTTGTCTTGCAGTTTGAGGGCCAACTTAGCCACAGTAGAATGGAACACCAGGTAGATTTCTAAGGTTTTTTGACTCTAATCCATAATAACATCTCTGGACCTGCCTGGATCCAGGAGGAGGTCCTGCCCTAAAGGGAAGGACACAAACCTGACTGACTTCTCCACCCGCTGATTATAGATCCCTAGGGCCTTAAGCAAACATAGGCAATAGCCAGGTAGTGGTTACAGTGAACCTTGGGTGACATCCAGTGCTATGCTGGCTTCAGGTCTAACCCAGTACAGTCCCAGTGGTGGTAGCCACAGTGGTACTTGTGTCACCCCACTCTGAGCTCCAGGCAGCTCAGCACAGAAAAAGAGACTCCATTTGTTTGGGAGACAGTAAGGGAAGAGAACAAAAACCTCTGCCTAATAATCCAGAGAATTCTTCCAGGTCTTATCCAAGACCATCAACATAGTACCTTTACGAATCTGCAAGAACCACAGCATTATTGGGCTTGGGGCTTAAGTCCTTTGAATACCTGGAAAGCCTTTCCAAGAAAGACAGGCACGAACAAGCCCAGACTGTGGAGACTACAATAAATACCTAACTCTTCAATGCCCAGACACCAAAGAACATCCACAAGCATCAAGACCATCCAGGAAAACATGACCTCACCAAACAAACTAAGTAAGACACCAGGACCAATCCTGGAGAAATAGAGATATGAGACCTTTCAGACAGAGAGTTCAAAATAGCTGTTTTGAGGAAATTTAAAGAAATTCAAGATAACATAGAGAAGGAATTCAGAATTCTATCAGATAAATTTAACAAAGAGATTAAAATAATAATAAGGAATCAAGAAGAAATTCTAGAGTTGAAAACTGCAACTGACACATTGAAGAATGCATCACTCTCTTAATAGCAGAACTGATCAAGCAGAAGAATGAATTATGTCAGGTGTGGTGGCTCACACCTGTAATCCTGGCACTTTGGGAGACCGAGGCAAGAGGATCGCTTGAGCCCAGGAGTTTGAGATCAGCCTGGGCAACATAGCAAGACTATACACTCTCTCTCTCTCGGTGTGCATGTATATGAAATATATATTATATATATATATAGTATACTATAATATATATATATAATGAAATCTTGTAGGCATGCTTCATTATTTTTTATTCTTTTTTTCTTTTGTCTCTTCCTACTGCATTTTCAAATAGCCTATCTTCAAGCTCACTAATTCTACAGGCCAATATCACTGATTAATATGGATGTAAAAATCCTCAACAAAATACTAGCAAACCAAATTCGACAACACATTAAAAAGATCATTCATCATGGCCAAGCTTTATCCCAGGGATGTAAGGATGTTTCAGCATATGCACATCAATCAATGTGATACAGCACATCAGCAAAATGAAGGACACAAACCATATGATCATTTCAATTGATGCTGAAAAAGCATATGATAAAATTCAGCATCCATTCATGATAAAAATCCTCCACAAACTAGGTATAGAAGGAACATACCTCAACATAATAAAAGCCAACTGCAACAGACCCACAGCTGTTATCATAATGAATGGGGAAAATGGAAAGTCTTTCCTCCAAGATCTGGAACATGACAAAGATGCTCACTTTCAGCACCATTATTCAGCAAAGCACTAGAAGTCCTAGCTAGAGCAATCAGACAAGAGAAAGAAGTAAAGGGCATCCAAATTGGAAAGGAAGAAATCAAATTATCTTGGTTTTCAGATGATATGATCTTATATTTTGAAAATTTAGATTCCACCAAAAAAACTATCAGAACTGACAAACTTAGTAAAGTTGCAGGATACAAAATCGACATACAAAATTCAGTAGCACTTTTTTTTTTTTTTTTTTTGAAATGGAGTCTCGCTCTGTCACCCAGGCTGGAGTGCAGTGGTGTAATCTTGGCTAACTGCGACCTTTGCCTCCTGGGGTCAAGCAATTCTCCTGCCTCAGCCTCCTGAGTAACTGGAATTACAGGTGTGCACGACCATGCCCAGTTAATTTTTGTATTTTTAGTAGAGATGGGGTTTCACCATGTTGGCCAGGCTGGTCTCGAACTCCTGACCTCAGGTGATCAACCCACCTTGGCCTCCCTATGTGCTGGGATTACAGGCATGAGCCACTGCCCCTGGCCAAAATTCAGTAGCATTTCTATATGCCAACAGTGAACAATCTGAAGAACAAATTAAAAAAAAAATCCCATTTACAATAGCCACAAATAAAATTAAATATATGGGAATTAACTCATCCAAAGAAGTGAAAGATCTCTACAATGAAAATGATAAAACTATAAGATACTGATGAAAAAATTGAAGAGGGCATTAAAAAAATGGAAAGATATTCCATGTTCATTGATTGGAAGAATCAAAATTGTTAAAATGTCCATACTACCCAAAGGAAATCTAAAGACTCAATGCAATCCCTATCAAAACACCAATGATATTTTTCACAGAAATAGAAAAAAAATCCTAAAATTTAAATGGAACCACAAAAGACCCAGAATAGCCAAAGCTATCCTAAGCAAGAAGAACAAAACTGGAGAAATCACATTACCTGACTTCAAATTATGCTATAGAGTTACAGTAACCAAAAATGCATGATACTTGCATAAAAGTAGACATGTAGGCCAATGGAACAGAACAGAGAACCCAGAAACAAACCTGTGCACGTACAGTGAACTAATTTTTGACAAATGTGCCAAGAACATACATCGGGGAAAGGACAGTCTCTTCAATAAATAGTGCTGGGAAAGTTGGATGTCCATATGCAGAAGAATGAAACTAGACCCCTATCTCTTGCCACGTACAAACATCAAATCAAAGTGGGTTAAAGACTCAAATGTAAGAACTCAAACTACGAAACTATTACAAAAAAATATTGGGGAGATTCTCAGGGACATTGATCTGGGCAAAAATTTTCTTGAGTAATATTCTATAAGTACAGGCAACCAAAGCAAAAATGGACAAGTGGGATTACATCCAGTTAAAAAGGTTCTGCATAGCAAAGGAAACAACCAAGTGAAGAGTCAATCCACTGAATGGGGGAAAATATTTGCAAACTACCCATCTGACAAGGGATTAATGACCAAAATATATAAGGATCTCAAACAACTCTGTAGGAAAAAATTTTGAGTATACATTTCTCAAAAGAAGACATGTAAATGGCAAACAGGCATATGAAAAGGTGCTCAACATCACTGATCATCAGAGAAATACAAATCAAAACTACAATGAGATATCATCTCACCCCAGTTAAAATGGCATTTATGCTGCTGAGGATGTGAAGAAAAGGAAACCCTTGTACACTCTTGGTGGGAATGTAAGTTAGTAGAACCCTATAGAAAACAGTATGGAGGTTCCTCAAAAAACTAAAAATAGAGCTACCATATGATCCAGCAATCCCACTGCTGGGTATATACCCAAAAGAAAGAAAATCAGTATATTGAGGAAACACCTGCACTCCATGTTTGTTGCAGCACTGTTCGTAATAGCCAAGATTTGGAAGCAACCTAAGTGTCCATTAACAGATGAATAGGCTGGGCACGGTGGCTCACACCTGTAATCCCAGCACTTTGGGAGGCCCAGGTGGGTGGATCACCTGAGGTCAGGAGTACAAGACCAGCCTGGCCATCATGGTGAAATCTGTCTCTACTAAAAGACAAAAATTAGCCAGGCATGGTGGCAGGCATCTGTAATCCCAGCTGCTTGGGAGGCTGAGGCAGGAGAATCAGTTGAACCCGGGAGGTGGAGGTTGCAGTGAGCCCAGATTGCGCCACTGTACTCCAACCTTGGCGACAGAGGGAGACTCCATCTCAAAAAACAAAACAAAACAAACAAAAAAACCCAGATGAATGGATAAAGAAAATACAGTACATATAGACAATAAAGCACTACTCAGTTGTTAAAAAAGAATGAGATCCTATCATTTGCAGCAACATGGACAGAACTGGAGATCATTATCTAAGGGACATAAACCAGGCACAAAAAGACAAACATCACATGTTCTCATTTATTTGAGGGAGCTAAAAATTAAAACAATTGGACTGATGGATAGTGAATAGAAGGATGGTTACCAGAGGGTGGGAAGGATAGTAGGATAGCGAGGGGGAAGTAGGAATAGTTAATGGGTACAAAAAGTACTCAGTGTCCACCAGGCTGGTGTCGAACTCCTGACCTCAAGGGATTCACTTGTCTTGGCTTCCCAAAGTGCTGGAAACACAGGCATGAGCCACTGTGCCTGGACTTTCTTTTCTTTTCTTTTTTTAATGTGGCATGAGGTCTCACTCTATCACCCAGGCCCCAGTTAGAAAGAATAAGTAAGACCTACTATTTGATAGCACAACAGGGTAACTATAATCAATAATAACTTAATTGTACATTTAAAAATAAAAGAGACTGGGTGCGGTGGCTCATGCCTGTAATCCCAGCACTTTGGGAGACCAAGATGGGTGGATCACTTGAGGTCAGGAGTTTGAGACCAGTCTGGCCAACATGGCGAAACAACGTCTTCATTAAAAAATACAAAAATTAGCTGGGTGTGGTGGTGCGTGTCTGTAATCCCAGCTACTCAGGAGGCTGAAGCAGGAGAATTGCCTGAACCCGGGAGGCAGAGGTTGCAGGGAGCCGGGATCGTGCCATTGAACTCCAGCCTGGACAACAGAGCATGACTCCGTCTCAAAAACCTAAAAACTAAAAGAGGCTAGGTGTGGTGGCTTAGGCCTAGAATCTCAGCACTTTGAGAGATCGAGGCAGGAGGATCACTTGAGTCCAGGAGTTTGAGACCAGCCTGGCAATATAGTTAAACCTTGTTTCTACAAAAAAAAAAAATTAAAAAAAAAATTAACCAAGAGTGGTGGTGTATGCCTGTAGTCTCAGCAGCTCAGGAGACTGAGGTGGGGGGATTGCTTGAGTATAGTTGGATCCTTTGTAACACAAAGGATAAATGCTTCAGGGGATGGATGCCCCCCCAGCCCCGCCCTTTTTTTTTTTGAGATGGAGTTTCACTGTGTTGCCAGGCTGGAGTGCAATGGTGCGATCTCCAGTCACTGGAACCTCTCCCTCCCAGGTTCAAGCAATTCTGCTGCCTCAGCCTCCCAAGTAGCTGGGATTACAGGTGTCACCACACCCGGCTAATTTTTGTATTTTTAGTAGAGATGGGGTTTTGCTAGGTTGGCCAGGCTGGTCTCAAACTCCTGACCTCAAGTGATCAACCTGCCTCGGCCTCCCAAAGTGTTGGGATTACAGGCGTGAGCCACTGTGCGCAGCCTTTTTGTTTTGTTTTGTTTTTAATTTGAGACAAGTTCTCACTCTGTCACCCAGGCCCCAATCTAGTATGCAGTGGCATGATCTCGGCTTCCTGCAGCCTCCACCTCCTGGGCTCAAGTGATCCTCCCACCTCAGCCTCTGAAGTAGCTGGGACCACAGGTGCCCATCACCACACTTGGCTAATTTTTTGTATTTTTCGTAGAGACAGGGTCTTGCTATGTTGCCCAGGCTGGTCTTGAACTCCTGAGCTCAAGTGATCTGCTAGCCTCAGCCTCCCAAAGTGCTGGGACTATAGTCATGAGCCACCATGCCCAGCCATAATGCAGAATTTCATACTGTTAGACTTATTTTAAAACATAGCGACTCTGAATGCAAGCTTTTCGTCCTTCTCTCCATGCCCAAATACCCTCACAGGTAGTTTTCACAAAAAGCAGAATCATATTTATATCTTAAATTAACTTCAATACTGCTAACTTAAAGTGCCTGAAAGAGTTGCTTTTTTATATCTGTTATTGAGATGGCATTTATATCTGTTGTTATTATACCTTTGTTCTTAAAATGAAAAAGAATCAAAAATATTTTCTATAGATGTTTGGGGTAACAATCAAACATCACTGCTCATACTGTATGAGTAGAGGCTTCGTGAACACAGGTACAGGTGTAAAGGGTAGGATATTAATACAGTCACAGATATTTTATGAGAATAAGGTAATTATGATGTGTCAGAAATGAGTAGGTCAGAAACTCCAATGTAATGAATACAAGCAAATACTATCTGTAATTAAGAAACTTTAAGATCAAGGAACCTAAACAAAGTCTTCAAAGCCTTTAAGACATGATTAACTCCTTAGGTGGGACTATATGATACATACTTTGTTCTCAGTTATTCTGTATTTAATACCATGTATTGAACACAAGTACTGAATATATACTGGTGACACCTCTCTAGAGGTAGGTAGACTATCAGGGCAGGTCATAAGCCAAATTTCTCAAGTTGTCTTTTGAGGCTTTGAAACATTTGTTTCCTATTTCTCTTTCTCCGAATTATAGTTCACATTGCTATGACCTTGTCATTTTATGACTTCATTTTATTGCTAGTCAATAACCGTGAGTGACTAAAACTATCTTTTCTTTTTCTTTCTTTCTTTCTTTTTTTCTTTCTTTTTTTTTTTTTTTTGGAGTCTCACTCTGTAGCCCAGGCTGGAATATAGTGGTGCAATCTCGGCTCACTGCAACCTCTGCCTTCTAGGTTCAAGTGATTCTGCTGCCTCAGCCTCCCAAGTAGCTGGGACTACAAGTGCCCGCCACCACACTTGGTTAATTTTTGTATTTTAGTAGAGATGAGGTTTCACCCTGTTGGCCAGGCTGGTCTCTAACTTCTGACCTCAAGTGATCCTCCTGCCTCGGCCTCCCAAAGTGCTGCAATTACAGGTGTGAGCCAGCGCCCGGCCTAAAACTATCTTTTCAATTGATCTGTTCTGAATAATGCCTCACCAATGACTACTCATGGTTGAGTTAGATCACAAATCATTTGAGGTTGTGACCAGCTGCCAGTAACATTATTAGAGCTGACGTTTGTTTAGTTAACTTTGCTAAACAACTCAATCTGTGCTCACACATATAGAAGTATAGGCTGTAGTAACTGCTCTTGCAGTAAAATAATGTTGGGTGTATTTTAGAATTTAGCATTTGTTGTCTTTACTTATTCTAAATAAATTACATGCTATGTCATTAGCTAGGATATGACACATGAGGTGTTTTTAGCAATTCTTAGCTATGTTTTGCCTAACTATTAGAGATAAAATTAACGATTTCATTGTTCACTAGGTCTGAGTTTGATTTTCTAAGAACATTAGATTTTAGCAGTACTCATAAAAAATGGGCAACTTTCAAAAAGAAATGGACATTTTATTTACATTTTTTTTTACCATACATGTATTACTTTTGTGATTAAAGATTTACATTTGTTTTCATGTTAGAGCAATTGTGTAGATAATGCTGCAAATAATCACATAGTATGTACTTCCCCTAAAGGGGTAACTATCTCTTAGTCCAAATAATTTTTATCACTTACCTTAGATTAGACTCAGAACTAGGGCAAAATATAGGGTGTCCAGTTGAGCCTGAACTTTGGCTAAATAACAAATAATTTTTTAGTATGTCTGAAATATTAAATGGGACTTATCCTAAAAAATTCATTATTTCTCTGAAATTCAATTTTATCTAGGTATCTTATGTTTTTATTTACTAAATCTGGCAACTCTACACTGAACACATTAGATTCTGACAAATAAAATAACTACTTGCAATATATAATAAAACATTTTTAAAGTGGGAAACATAAGTAAGAAATGAGGACTTCTATTCTGACAGCATGGTTGATTAGATAGCCTGAACAACACTCATATGAGAACAACCACAAATGCTAGATAAAATGTGAAACAGTTTTCAATGCATTGCTGAGCTGGCAAGACTGTAAGGAATTTCTGAAGCCAAAAACAAAGGGAAAGTGAGAATCAGAGAGGCAGTTCTCATCTCAAGGACAACTGCTGAATTCTGGTGACGATAAGCTTCAGATCTGACAACCACACAGGCATGAGACTGGAGATGAAACCCATGGTCCAATAAAAGTAGGGCGTCTAATGGGAGTTGCTTGCAAAAATGTTGGGCAAAGAAACCCCCACAAAACTATATTTTTAGTTTAAGGGTGAACTATTCATACCTGCCTCACAAAAGGGGACAATTAAAAAAACTTGTCTGTCTCCAGTATGAAAGGAAAATCCATCTTGGGGCCCCCAAATCACTAAGCTAAAGGGAAAATCAAACTGGGAACTGCTTAGGGACAACCTGCCTCCCATCCTACTGAAATTCACCGCTCTGCTCACTGAGATAAATGCATAACTGATTGCCTCCTTTGGAGAGGCTAATCAGAAACTCAAAAGAATGCAACCATTTGTCCCTTATTTACCTATGACCTGGAAGCCCCCTCCCAGCTTTGAGTCTTCCCGCCCTTGCTTCAAGTTGTCATGCCTTTCTAGACCAATCCAACGTTCATCTTGAATACGTTGATGGATGTCTCATGTCTCCTCAGAGTGTATACAACCAAACTGTGCTCTGATCATCTTGGGCATGTGTCTGAGGCTGTGTCATGGGCACGTGTCCTCAACCTTGGCAAAATAAACTTTCTAAATTAACTGAGACCTGTCTCAGATTTTGGGGGTTCACACCAGCTTAATGATGGATGGAAGGGGAAAAAATTTCTCCCTGAGAATTCACATTCACAAGCCAATCTTCATGTGATTTTTCAGCCTAAATTATTTTTATTTTATTATTTTTTTTTTGAGACGGAGTCTCACTCTGTCACCTAGGCTGGAGTGCAGTGGCATGATCTTGGCTCACTGCAATCTCTGTCTCCCAAGTGCAAGCGATTTTCCTGCCTCAGCCTCCTGAGTAGCTGGGATTACAGGAGTGTACCACCACACCTGGCTAATTTCTTATATTTTTGATAGAGATGGAGTTTCACCATGTTGGCCAGGCTGGTCTCGAACTCCTGACCTCAAGTGATCTGCCCACCTCGGCCTCCGAAAGTGCTGGGATTACAGGCATGAACCCCTGCGCCTGGCCTTTTCAGCCTAAATTAATACCACCTACATGTCCTAAAAACCTCAAGTCAATTTTTTAAAGTGATCCTGGCTGCTAAGTGAATGAAGTACCTGGAAGAAGCAAATATAAATATTCTTTCAAGAAACCTACTTTTAACCCAAATCTGAAAGAATTTCCACTGAAGAGATTCCAAGTAGTATAAATGTATTGTAAAACAAACAAAATTACAACAAAACAAAACAAAACACAGGAAGCAAAGCACCATGATCAAGAGCCAGCAGAAACAATAGACTATAGCACCAAACCTATAAATATTTCACATATTGCTATTATCAGATATGAATCCTATTCTAGCCTGCTCTACTCTATTATATCCTTACTTAAAACATTTAAAGAAGTTAAAACTTCTAGAAATAAAAAAAAATGAAATTAAAAATTCAACTTCATACTGCAGAAGAGAAACTCAAAGCTGGAGCTAAAAAAATTAAGCAGGGGGCAGCAATGAAAGACAGGAATATGGAAAATATGAAAGAGATGGTAAGAAACGTAAAGTGAAAAGATCTAACATATGCCTAATGGGATTTCCAAAAGGAAAGAAGAGAGGAAATAAAGCTGAGCCAATATTTGAAAAGTTAATGGCTGAGAATTTTCCAGAAGTGATGAAAAACACCAATCCTCAAATTCAGGATGTCTGATATATCCCAAGTAGCATCAATAAAAAGGAATCCACATCATAGGGTGTGACTTTGAACCAGTGAAATTGAAGAGCAACAATAACAGAGAGGAGATATGAAAAGCACCCAGAACAAAGGACAGATTACTTACAAAGGATGATTGATGGCTAAATTCTCAGCAGAAAAAATAACTGTCGATCTAAAATTGTATATCTTGTGAAATGATTTTTCAAGAATGAAGGAAAAAATACATTTTAATATAAACGAAAACTATATGAGCTTACTACCAAGAGTCCTGTACCAAAGGGAATTCTAAAGGATATCATTGGCACAAATGAAATATAGCTCCAGATCAGAGGTCTGAGATATAAGAAGGAATCATAAGCAAAGAAATAGAAATGTATGTGGGTCAATTCGAACAATATTAACTATAAAACTGAGATATTATTTCTGGAGCTAAAAAAGAACTAATTTATAAGCTATATAAGGTATTTGTATTGTTTTGATGGGTTTCTATTTAAAACAGATATATCTACATCTATATATCTATGTATCTGTTTCTTATTTCTTTGGAGTAAGGAAATGGAGGCAGAAACAGAGGGAACTCAGTCAGTTCAAAAAAAAAGGCAAGAAAGGAGAAAACAGAAAAAGTGTGACAGATAGGAAGTGACAATGGTGGAAACTGAATGGTATCCAGGCTGGAAGGTGCTGAGATTTGGCTGCCTGGGGCCAGTGGGGAGGGGAAGCTGAGCTTCAGCGTCATCCTGAAAACTAGGAGTAGTCCCCTACTGGGACACCACTCCTGCCTCAGGGGCTGGCTTGGCAAGAGTATAGTGATCCAGGGTGCAGTGCCCGAACAGTCAGCACGCTCAAGCATGTTTGGGTATCATTAGTCCCAGAAGACCCAGTGCAGAGTGGCATCTGCTTCAGGACAGCTATTCTTGTTAGGCAGGACTGTGCTGGAGGTAGGAGTGGGGGATGCAGAGAGTTTGAAGAGGGAAGCTAGCTGTAGTAGTTTCAGGGTTCAGAGAAGGCCACTGTGCTGCAGGGAGCCACTGTGCTGCAGGGAGACAGGGCAGGGTACCTGGGCAGGAGTCAAGGGGAGAATCCAGTCTGGTTGATGGCGCAGAATGTTTGAGGAGCCCTGCAAGACCCAGTCTGGGGGTCCCTGGTTTTCAGGTACTGAGGAAGATTGAGACAAAGGAGAAAGGCTAAAAGAATATCATCTTTCTAGCCTCATCTCTTCTTTCCAATTACTCTCCCTCTAGGTCAGAAGCATTTCTTTTCTTTTCTTTTCTTTTCTTTTTTTTGAGACGGAGTCTCCCTCTGTTGCCCAGGCTGGAGGGCAGTGGCCAGATCTCAGCTCACCGCAAGCTCCGCCTCCCGGGTTGCCATTCTCCTGCCTCAGCCTCCCGAGTAGCTGGGACTACAGGCGCCTGCCACCTCGCCCCGCTAGTTTTTTGTATTTTTTAGTAGAGACGGGGTTTCACCGTGTTAGCCAGGATGGTCTCGATCTCCTGACCTCATGATCCGCCCGTCTCGGCCTTCCAAAGTGCTGGTATTACAGGCTTGAGCCACCGCGCCCGGCCAGTCAGAAGCATTTCTATTTGCTTTTTCTACTGGTAAATCTACATTAACAGACCTTCAGTTTTCAGAAATTGCCCCTGCCTTTTCATTACAGTTCTAGGTATGAATTTATACCTCAATAAAGGTGTAAGTAGGCAACAAAACCATATCAGCTGTAAAGCTTTATTTTATTTATTTATTTTTAAGAAGGAGTCTTGCTGTGTCACCCAGGCTGGAGTGCAGTGGTACTATTTCGGCTCACTGTAACCTCCGCCTCCCAGATTCAAACGATTCTCCTGCCTCAGCCTCCTGAGTAGCTGGGATTACAGGTGCACGGCATTCGGCTAATTTTTTGTATTTTAGTAGAGACAGAATTTCACTGTGTTGCCCAGGCTGGTCTCGAACTGCTGAGCTCAGGCACTCTGCCCGCCTTGGCCTCCCAAAGTGCTGGGATTACAGGTGTGAACCACCGCACTAGGCCTTTTTGTTTTTAAGTATATCTTTTCTGTAGGCAACAACCAAGTGGCAAAGTAAATACTTTTAACACTATTTACTAATAGGCTTGCAGAAATCATTATCAACCTAAAGAAATAAAACCACTGTAAGAAAGCTTTGCTGGTAAAAGGGAAACAAAATCATGTCACTAGAAGTTGCATTTTCTGTGGAAATATGATACCATCTATAAGAAAATATTAAATCCTTTAAAAAAAACAAAAACTAGCAGTTCAGCCCAGGCACGGTGGCTCACGCCTATTCTCCCAGCACTTTGGGAGGCCCAGGCAGGTGGATCGCCTGGGGTCAGGAGTTTGAGCCAGTCTGGTCAACATGGCAAAACCCTGTCTCTACTAAAAAGACAAAAATTAGCTGAGTGTGGTGGCGCACGTCTGTAATCCCAGCTACTCAGGAGACTGAGGCAGGAGAATAGCTTGAACCCGGGAGGCGGAGGTTGCAGTGAGCCGAGATCGCACCACTGCACTCCAGCTCGGGTGACAGAGCGAGACTCCGTCTGAAAAATAAATGAATTTAAAAAAATAATAAACTAGTAGTTCTGAGAGCCCCACGAACCATTCATTTATTCACTCAACATTTACTATATGCCTTTTCTTTGCCAGAGACTGTGGTGTTGATAAAGTGAATTAAACGTGGTTCTAGACTTTGAAAGACCTACTGCTAATAGAGGGAGAGAAATAAAAAGAAGTAGCTAACAACAACAAAACAATGTAATTTTAATAAAATGCTTTCATGGATGAATAGACAAGAGCTAACATTTATTGTCAGGCACTATATAAAGGGCTCTGTATCAACAATCAAATTCAATAATCAAAGTCAGTGTTGATCATCAAATTTAACCCATATAATAGGGACATGTGGTAAGTGCTATTATTTTCCTTATTTTATAGATGAAGAAACTGAGCTCAGAGAAGTTTAAAGATGTGCCTAAGTTAGTAAGTAGTAGAGCTGGGTTCAAACCAGTGACCTCTAGCAGTTGAGGAAAAGTTCATGAAAACATGACTCTCAGAAAACAATTAGTGCTTGAGTCCAGGAGTTAGAGGCCAGTCTGGGCAACATAGGAGACCCTGTCTCCACAAATAATTTAAAAAATTACCCAGGTGTCATGGCCCACAACCATGGTTCCAGCTACTTAGGAGGCTGAGGTGGGAGGATTACCTGAGTCTGGGAGGTCGAGGCTGCAATGAGCTGTAATTGCGCCATTGCACTCCGGCCTGGGCAACAGAGCAAGACCCTACCCTGTAAATTAGGTATTTCCTGGTATGAAGGCTGGAGGTGATGAGTGAGGGTAGGGCAGTCCCGGAAAGAGAGAAGATGGTGCAAGAGTTTGGGAGACAGGACCCCTGGGGCCTGTTAGGGACACAGGGAGCAGTTGGTGGAGCACTGGGTGAGGGGTGGGGTGGAGAGGGGAGAGAAGGCTAGAGAAGCAGCAGGGCCCAGAGCACAGGACCCATGTGTCCTATTGAGGAATGGCAGGTTTGTTCCATGAAAGGCACTTAAGCAGGAGAGTGACAGGATCAGATGGGCATTTCAGAAAAATTGTTCTGGTAGCAGTGTGGATTAGAGAAAAGGAGGCAGGAAGCTATTTGTCTCTTTGTCTCGGGAGACCAGGAAAGTAATCCTGCTCCTGAGAATTTAGCCTGGAGAAACTCTCAAACATCTGTTCAAAAACAGCAATGCTCCACTGTTTGTATTAGCAAAAAACCCTAAATGTTCTTCCACAGAGAATAAATAAATAAATTGTAGTATAGAGCCATAATAGAATACCATATGGTAGTTAACATGAATGAATTAGGGCAACATGTGGCAAAAAGAAGAAAAAACAAAATTGAGTGAAGGAAGCAGGCTGCAGAGCATGTATGCAGTATGATATTGTTTCAGTAAAGTTTAAAACCCTACAAAGCAGCACTTTGAATTGTTTATGAACATATAAATGTCTAGAGAAAATATTAACATATGTGAGATTGATAATAGCAAATTCATGAGACTGCCCTGGGAAAGGGGGACTCAGGAGATAGGGGACGAGCTAGTCAAGGTGGGTTTCAATACCTATATTTATATATAATATGTATTAATATATATGTAGTAAGTAGTGGAGCTGGATTCAAACCAGTGACCTCTGGTAGTTGAAATATACATTAAATACATAAATTTATATATATTTCTTTAAATAATTGGCAAACATAATATTGAGATGTTGATAAAACTAGTAGAACACAATTGTTTATTATTCTCTATACTCAACTATATATTTGAAACAGATTGTGTCATTTTAAAAAAGTGAAGCTTAGACCCAAAAGCGAAAGAACAGAGAGAAAGAAAGAAAAGAAAGAAAGCACTCTGGAAGTAGTGCAGCCAAGATAGGGAGCTGGGAGATAGACCCCGCGTTGTCCTCCAAGTGGCGTGATCTGGTGCAGTGGCAGCAGGAAGGGGAGGCCGTGGGAAGCAGGTGGGCTGTCAGGTCATGGGAAGTGGGGGAGGCAGTGGAATCCAAATGACTCCTAGCATTTTGGCTGGTGTGGCTGAGTGGGTGGACAAGCCAATCATCAAGAAAGGGAATGCACGAGAAGTAACAGGTTTGGCGGGGCTGCGATGCACAAAGATCGGTTTCAGACTTGCTCAGTTTGATATTCTTCCAGGAAGAAACATCCAATATGCAATATGATTTTAGGCTGGGGTTCAAGGTCTGGGACAGAAATAGAAATTCGGTCATCACCAGCATTTGGGGAAACCATGATAATTATGAGATGATAAGTCTTAATTTAACAAAAATGCACATATATACTATGCACAACAATTAAAATGTTTTGTTTTGCTTGTTTTTGCTTTTTAAAGAGACAAGGTCTCACTCTGTTGTCCAGGCTGGAGTGCAGTGGTGCTGTCATAGCTTGCTGCAGCTTTGGACTCCTGGGCTCAAGTGATCCTCTCACCTCAGCCTCCTGAGTGGCTGGGACTACAGGCACAAACTACCATGCCTGGCTAATTTTTAAATTTTTTGTAGAGATGGAGTGTTGCTATGTTGTCCAGGCTGGTCTTGAACTTCTGGCCTCAAGTGACCTTCCTGCCTTGGCCTCCCACATGCTGGAGTTATGGGAGTGAACCACAGCACCTGGCTAAAATATGTTTTAATGGAAGATGAGCTCAGGTCTGAGAAGTATCATATGTAAGTAAAATACTAATCCTGACTTTTACAGTTTGTATTAGAAATTTTAAAAGTAGTAACCTGCCCCATTGCCTATGATGTGGAGTATCATGTGGTCTGAAGGAACTTAATAATGATCCACCAGCAAAAAAGCATTGCCAACTCACCAATGGGAAATGAACCTGATATTGGCAACCCAGCTAATGCTCAGGATCACGTGGGGAATCTACAAAAGCAATGCAGAATTCAGGATGACTGAACCAGCATCCTGGGGGCGGGGCCTAGGAATCAGAGTTTTGAAAAGCTCCATGATCAGGCTGGTCATTAGTTGGGTGTAGGAGATGCAGTAACAGTTCCTGGACAGCAGTTGCCATCTGCCTTCATGGGGCCTGTCTGCCTCTGTGTGATGCTCCACTGGGACCTTGGAAAAGTCATTTCAACTCTTTGTTTCTTGGTTTCTTCCATTAAAGGAAATAAAAATAGTACCTACTCTTGGGTTAGTTGTAAGGTTTAAATATTTCATTTATGTCAACTACTTATATTAGGGTTGGCACAATAGTATAAACATGCCATAAAAGATAGTTACTATTTTTTATTAACATATATGCCGCAAATGTACTGGCACACCATTTCTATGACTATTTTTTGTTAATAAAAATATTCTAATAATATTTTTTAAAAGAATAATATTCTATACTTGAGTCTTTTGTGCCAAGATTGTCACTTCTTCTATCTTGTAAGCCTCCTGAGGTTTTTGCCTTGCCTGTTTTATTTCTCTGGCACGGGACATTTATCCTGGAGCTATTGGAAACATGGAGGCATATTTTATGCACCAACTAGCCTGAGAGAGTTTTGGCATTCAATAGTAGGTGGATTCTTATTCAAATGGTTTATTACTCTCCAGGTGCCTCAGCAGACCTGATGATATTCAGAATTTCTGGCAGCTTCAGAGGCAGTATTTCATTGGTTAAGAAAATTGCTTCTAAGCAAATCTGGTTTGTTGAACTTCAGGCCCATGCATGCCCTAAAGATCTAATTATATGGACTTAAACTGAGTTAGAAATATTGTATTCCACCCAGATTTTTGAAGGGAAGATTCCCCACATTATTTTGGTACACATAGAGTATTAATCCAAAAGATGCATAAAGATGAAAATAACACATGTACATTATAGACATACTCTTAACCAGTCTTACTAATCACCTCACGGTAACCATGCAGCTTGTGTATATTTTGTGAATACCATGATGACTCATCTTGACAGAGTTCCTTCCTTTGAGCTGGAGATGCAAGGTTAAAAAAAAGAATTTTCCTCTACAGTGAAAGTTACTCAGTAGTTTTAACTTCATGAGAAACTAATAATTATAAGATTTTTACCTATTAAGTGGTTAATTAATTCTAAACAATTACTAAAGCACATTTGGAGAGCTAAGAGAAAATATAGCCAAGTGAGAGAGGGAATGAAATGATGCAACATTAAAATTTCAACACAGAATAAAAATGCTCAACCTTACTAGTCATTAGGGGAATGCAAAGTAAAACCAAACCACAGGGAAATATCACTACATACTTACTAGAATGACTACAATCAGAAAAACTGACAATCAACTGTTGACAAGGTTGTGGAGGAACTGGACCTCTCAAATACTGCTGGTGAAAATGCAAAACGGTACAGCCACTTTGGAAATCAGTTTGACAGTTTCTTATAAAGTTGAACTATGCTACTATTTATCCCAGCAGTCTCACTCTCAGGTATTTACGCAAGAGAGATGAAAATTTAAAACAAAAACCTTTATGCAAATACTTATAGCAGCTTTATTCATAATTATCCCAACCTGGAAACAACCCAAATGTCCTTCAATGGGTGAATGAATAAATAATCTCTGGTATATCCACGTGGAAGGCTGAATAATGACCCCTCAGATAATATCATGTCTTGATACCTGGAACCTGTGAATGTAACCTTATATGGCAAAGAAAAAGAAAAAAAAAGGACTGCAAATGTGATTAAGATAAGGATCCTGGCATGGGGAGATTTCATGTATCTTTATAAATGGAAGTTAAGGGGAGATTTGACTCTAGACAGACAGAAGAGGAGGCACTATGACCACAGAGGCAAAGATTGGAGTGATGTGGCCATAAGCCAAGGAATGCTGGCAGCCATCATTAGCTGGCCAGGAACAGATTAGCCCCGAAAATTTCCAGAGGCCCTGCCAACACCTTGATTTTAGTCCAGTAATACTGATTTTGGACTTCTGTCCTCCAGAACTGAGACAATAAATTTCTGTTGCTTTAAGCTATCAATGTGGTAATTTCTTATAGCAGTCATAAGAAACTAATGCCCCACACAATAGAATACTATTCAGTGACAAAAAGGAACCAATTATTGATATATGCAACAACATGAATGAATCTCTGATGCATTATGCTTAGTGAAAGAAACACACTCAAAAGGCTATACACTGTATGATTTCATTTCTATAACATCCTTGTAAAGGCAAAACTACAGGAATCAAGAACAGATCTGTGGTTACCGGAGTTAAGGTTGATTATGAAGGAGCAGTCTAAAGAAGATTTTTAGGATGACAGAACTGTTTTTGTTTTGTTTTGTTTTTTTAAGACAGAGTCTCGCTCTGTCACCTAGGCTGGAGTGCTGTGGCACATTCTCGGCTCACTGCAACCTCTACTTCCTGGATTCAAGTGACTCTTCTGCCTCAACCTCCCAAGTAGCTGGGATTACAGGTGCCTGCCACCATACCTGGATATTTTTTGTATTTTTAGTAGAGACAGTGTTTCTCCATGTTGGCCAGGCTGGTCTCAAACTTCTGACCTCTGGTGATCTGCCTGCCTTCAGGTGCGCCACCGCGCTTGGCCAATAGAACTGTTTTGAATGTTGATTGTGATGGTGGTTTATACACTCTATGTACTTGTCAAAACCCATAAAACTGTACAGCAGAGAGAGTAAATATTTGTTTTGTTTTGTTTGAGACAGAGTCTCGCTTTGTCGCCCAGGCTGGAGTGCAGTGGCCGGATCTCAGCTCACTGCAAGCTCTGCCTCCCGGATTTATGCCATTCTCCTGGCTCAGCCTCCCGAGTAGCTGGGACTACAGGCGCCTGCCACCTCGCCCGGCTAGTTTTTTGTAATTTTTAGTAGAGACGGGGTTTCACTGTGTTAGCCAGGATGGTCTCGATCTCCTGACCTCGTGATCTGCCTCGGCCTCCCAAAGTGCTGGGATTATAGGCTTGAGCCACTGCGCCCGGCCTAAGAGTAAATGTTACTGTATGTATACTTTAAAATAAAATTTAAAAAACAGCTCAAGCTTTAGCAGCCAGGAAAAAATGTTGAAGTGTTAAACTTCAAAGATCATGGAACACAGGTTCCTGCCCTAAGAGGCACTGGTTTTCAGCTCAGACCTCAATCAGAAAATTTCTCTTTCTACCAAAGGAGAAATTAACCCTTTCTTTGGTGGCTGACAAATGTATGCAACACAAAAGAGTGGAACTGAGAGCATCTTTTTATAGACCACTGGAGAGAGAATACAAAGAGTTCATACGAGAGAGAGGAGAAAGCTCCTGGGCCATGAGAAGAGAGAGAAGCCTCATTTCCAGGGCACTTGGTAACAGGAGTCTGCATTTGTAGGGTGTACTGAAAGGAGCAAACTTCTTTAAGAACTGTCCTCTTTTAAGAAACTGTCCCTTAAGGTGAATTTTATTTATTTATTTATTTATTTATTTATTTATTTATTTATTTATTTTTGAGATGGAGTCTCGCTCTGTCGCCAGGCTGGAGTGCAGTGGCGAGTTCTCGGCTCACTGCAACCTCTGCTTCCCGGGTTCAAGCAATTCTCCTGCCTCAGGCACCTGAGTAGCTGGGACTACAGGCACGTGCCACCATGCCCAGCTAATTTTGTATTTTAGTAGAGATGGGGTTTCACCATGTTGGCCAGGATGGTCTCGCTCTCTTGACTTCGTGATCCACCCGCCTCAGCCTCCCAAAGTGCTGAGATTACAGGTGTGAGTCATTGCACCCAGCAAGGTGAATTTTAAACAACCGAAGACTGATAATTTCTGCTAAGGGTCAAGGATGCAAGAAAGTGACATCCTACTGCATGCAGACTTGAGTGAGACAAGAGAGGAAAGGCATAGCAGAGTTTGGACAGTACAAAATGTAATGTGGACCAGAGTAGAGCCTATTCTCAGTCACATCAACCTCACTAAAGGTTTTTTCACTGAGAGGGGAATGAGTGTCTCTGGCAGAACTCCTCCTTGCAACATTGGTCATCTATAGTATTCATTATGCTTGAGTGTAGTGTTCTCATTCCATGTACTAGTTCTGTTATTGTCAACAGTTCTTTTGTTGCTTTCACAAAATTCAATGTTGAAGGAACCCCTTTAGGCATTGTTGCCAAGCAGGCTTGTTAATGAGAAGCAAGTTAAATGTTGGAGGATGATTACCAAAAATAATCGTTTGAGTTTTGAAATACTGTAAATACCATCTCTGAAACTTGTGTGGTCCAAAAACTTAAGCAGTACAAAATGCAGTCTTGTTATTTTGTGGTTAATGAAACTATTCAGGGTACAACGTTACAACAAGGTAGAGTTGTTCATTGATTGCCCTGGATAATTTTAGGAGTTTGACTCTGCTATCCAATCTAGCCTGGTCCCTGCTAGAGTTTGATATCATATGTCAGCAGTTTATTGACATAAATATTTCTGGGGACAATTCTGGGTCCTCTGGCTGGCTGAGTCTTCTGGGATAGCAACAATAATTCCAGAAATCTCTGGGTTAGTTGGCTTTCATCTTGATGGCTTAATCCAGAGAAACTGGGCCAAGAATACACTGTGGACTCAGGGACTCACTTCACACTCTGCACTTCTTGAGATTGGAATTGTATGTGTTTTCCCTCCCTGGCCTAGGCCTCATTTTCATACTCCTCTGCTGAAGATAATAATTTTAGCTGACCCTTGTTTGAGAATCAGGGTTGGGCAGATAATGGAAGCCAATTGACAACTGCCTTATATTTGAATTAATATAATTGCAGGGTGTGTTACCACTGTGGGTTTTGTTTGTTTGTTTTTATAGTAATTGGGATTAATTCATTATCTTTGACAAGTTGAAATCAGACCAATTATCTGTTAGGCCAGTCCAAGTTTGAGAAGAAAAAACATGTTGTCATCTTAGAACGTAGTGATTCTGAGCCTGCTTGTCCTCAGATCTATTCCTCACTCTTCTCCTGCTCTGCAGGCCTGTTTCTCAGCCCCTTGTACCAGCTGAAATCTAGCTGAGTTTGACTAATGGGAGGCTGTTATAGCCAGCATAATGGTTCCTCAAAGATGTCCATACATTGCCTGGCAAAAGGGACTTTGTAGATGTGATTAAGGTTATGAGATGGGAAGACTATTGTGAATTAGCCGTGTGGACTCACTCTAATCACATGAGCCCTTAAAACAGGAGTTCTCTGGCCGGGAGCAGGAGAGATAAGGCAGAGGGGAAGTCCGGGAAACTGAAAGCATGAGAAAGACTTGATCTGCCATTGCTGGCTCTGAAGATGAAGGGAGGCATGAACCAAGGAATGTGGGCAGCCTCTAGAGGTTGAAAGTCACTCCTATTTGACACCACACAAAGGAAACTGGGACCACAATCTTACATTATCATGGAGCTGAATTTGCCAACAACCTGAACGGGCTTGGAAGCAGATTTATACCTAGAGCCTTCAGAAAGGAATGCAGCCCTGCCAACATCTTGATTTTGACCTTGTGAGACTCTAAATAGGGGACCCAGATGAACCACACTGTACTGGGACTTCTGCTGTACATTCGTGACCCCCTGGGGTTGTGGTAATACTGGTTTTTCCTGTTGTCCCTCCAACCCAAGGGTCCTAAGAGCTTCTTGCTGTTGTTCTGCCCATCTGGGGTACCATCCATTCTCAGGTAGTCTTCTCAGGTAGTCTCAGATGCTGAGATCCAGTCTCAGCATGTTTTATCTCCTGTGTTATCAATTCAGTGTAGTAAATTCCCTCTGCTTTAACTATTCTGAGTAGTTTTGATGTCCTAATTTGACCCTGTGTGGCAATTATAGGATAATAGATATCTTGAAGTTTTTGGTGGTGTTGGAAGAGGGATGCAATCATTCATTCATTCAATAAACATTTATTGACAGTCTATACTACATATCAGCAGTGAACAGGGAAGATGATCCTTGACGTCAATGAACTTTAGTTTTTAGTCAGGTAGGCAGAACTCTAATCAGGAATTGAAATAAAGCATTAGTATTGTGATAAGGGAAGAACAGATGCCTATGAGAACATAAAGCAGGGAGTTCTTAAACTGATTTATGGTCTAGAGAAGGACTCAATAAAGAGGAAATATTTAATGAGACTTGAAGATTGAGTAGGCTTATCCAGATCTTCCAAAAGTATAATTAATAAGGTGGGAAAGTGGGGTTGATAGAGATTAAAACAATCCTGTTTTCTCCTGTTAGAACTTTAAATTGTTTTGTTAAAAACAGTTTTGCTCAGTCCTGACTCAGTTGATAATATCAAGGTATTGGTTTTGAATAAACACTATGAGTCAGCAGGGTTACATTAAACTCACAAGCTTAGTCAGTGTCTGATTCTTGTCCGTGCAGAAGGAATGATCAATAATGCGAAGGAAAGGTTAATACCATTTTCAAATATTCTAAAGTTATGTTGGATTGTCTAACCCAGCAGTCATTCTCAATACCTTTCTTGCCTGCCCACCACATTTCCATTCAGAGCCTTCTTTCCCTAGCCTCTTGTAGCTAGGAGCATCCCTGAAACATAGGTCTTGTCAACCAGACTGAAGCAGGATTTGTTAAGGATTTTCTGTCTTCCTAGTGAAAAGGACAGACAGGGCTTATTGCTGCTTTTCCTCTCTTCTTACCTTGAATTGAGATATAATATCTGAAATCACAACAGCCATTTTGTGGTCATGAGGCAACAAATGCAAATGTAAAAGCCATTATGATAAAGCATGGTCTGTAGTAGAATAGTATTTCCCAAATCCTGTTTGCTCCTTATATAGAATCTAACCTTAGAAGCCTTAGACTTGAGCTTTACTGAGGAAGAAACTGCATATGTTAAGCAGGAAAACAAAAGCAAAACGAGCCTTTTCCTTTACTATATAAGTAATATATGTCAGTTTTAGATAAATTACATATAATGCGTGAATTTTTTAAAAACCTAAATAGGACTTCTGGTTTCCCACCTGGCATGTAAGAAGCTCAGAAGTTACCACTCTGGCCTTACAATAAGTAAAAAGCTGAACAAACGGAAAAATCGAGCGCTCTTCTTAGATCTGTCAGAGAGTGAGATCACAGGGCAAACTGCTGCCTCAAAGACTGGAGAGACAGACAGGCAAAAGCAGAATCACAACTTACTGGAGCAGAAACCTCTGCGGAACCGGTGGCAGGATAACTGAACTGTAATTGATGAATTAATAGAGGCTCAGTGTGGGCAGCTCTGAGAGTTAAAAATTCCAGGGAAACCCAGTCGAGTTGGGGATGGGGGCACATTTTTGTGAATTTTACTTCTGGGAAGTCTACCAGGTTCTCACAATAAATATTGGATAATATTATTGGATAATAAAGAAATAGGAACAATATTTGAAGCAATAATGACTGAGAATTTCCCCCAAATTAATGTCAGACACCAAACCACAGATCCAGGAAGCTCAAAATCAAGCAAGATGAATGCCAAAAACATTGCAACTAGACATATCATATTAGATCATAAATATTGTGCTTCTGGCAGCGGGAGGGGAAAAAGGAACCATTTTGAAACACACCAGAGCATTTACTTCTTCCTAACAAGGCCTTCCTCAGGAGAAACTATTTTACCAGAGCCCTACTTGTCGGGGCTTTATCATGGCCTCACCTACCTGGGGGAAGTGAAAGACCCAACTCCAGCCTCCTCTAGCTATCTTGGCTCATCTAAGAGGAAAACACCTGAAAAGCACACGTGAAGTTCACAGTGCAGGGGCACAGGTTCAACAAAAGACTGAGACCAGGCTGGGTGCAGTGGCTCACACTGTAATCCTAGCACTTTGGGAGGCTCAGTGGGCGGATCATCAGAGGTCAGGAGTTTGAGACCAGCCTGGCCGACATGGTGAAACCCTGTCTCTACTAAAAATACAAAAATTAGCCAGGCATGGTGGTGCATGCCTACAATCCCAGCCACTCGGGAAGTTGAGGCAGGAGAATTGCTTGAATCAGGGAGGCGGAGGTTGCAGTGAGCTGAGATTGTGCCACTGTACTCCAGTCTGGGTGACAGAGCAAAACTCTGTCTCATGAAAGAAAGAAAGAAAGAAAGAAAGAAAGAAAGAAAGAAAGAAAGAAGAAAGAAAGAAAGGAAGGAAGGAAGGAAGGAAGGAAGGAAGGAAGGAAGGAAACAATAAAAAATGAGGCCTAATTGCAGGACTATAGAACACTTCCTCTCCCCCGACACCTTACCACAACATTACTAAAATCCTATCTACTTTACTTTTTTTTTTTTTTAACCCAGTACACCATGTTCACCTTTAACAAAAGCTTAAAAGGCATACTAAAAGGCAAAAAAGAGACTGAATGAGCATCAGAACCAGACTCAGATATGGCAGGAATGTTGGAATTACCTGATTAGGAATTTAAAAAACTATAATTGCTCTCTCCTCCTGCCACCCAAGATGCTGAAAAGAAGGCCAAGGGCAAAAAGGTGGCTCTGGCCCGCTCTGTCGTGAAGAAGCAGGCCAAGAAAGTGGTGAATCCCCTGTTTGAGAAAAAGCCTAAGAATTTTGGCATTGGACAGAACATCCAGCCTGAAAGGGACCTCACCCGTTTTGTGAAATGGCCCCGCTATATGAGGGCAGAGAGCCATTCCCTATAAGTGGCTGAAAGTGCCTCTCGCGATTAGCCAGTTCACCCAGGCCCTGGAACACCAAACGGCTACTCAGCTGTTTAAGTTGGCCCAGAGACAAAGCAAGAGAAGCAGCAGAGGCTGTTGGCCCTGGCTAAGAAGAAAGTTCCAGGCAAAGTGGGCATCCTCACTAAGAGACCACCTGTCCTTTGAGCAGGAATTAACATCGTCACCACCTTGGTGGAGAACAAGAAGGCTCAGCCCGTGGTGATTGCATGGGATGTGGAGCCCATCAAGCTGCTTGTCTTCCTGCCTGCCCTGTGTCATAAAATGGAGGTCCCTTACTGCATTATCCAAAGGAAGGCAAGGCTGGGATGTCTAGTCCACAGGAAGACCTGCACCAATGTTGCTTTCACACAGGTTAACTCGGAAAACAAAGGGGCTTTGGCTAAGCTGGTGGAAGCTATCAGGACCAATTACAATGACAGATCTGATGAGATCCGCTGTCAATGGGGAGGCAAGGCCCTGGGTCCCAATTCTGTGGCTCACATTGCCCATATGGAAAAGGCAAAGGCTACAGAACTTGCCATCAAAGTGAGTTAAATGTACACTGTTGAGTTTTCTGTACATAAAAATAATTAAAATAATACAAATTTCCCCAAGAAAACCTATAATCGATAAGCTACGGGTTTTAATGATAAAATCAGACAACTGGAATAGACAACATAAACAGAGAGATGGATATTCTAAAAAAAGAATGCTAGAGATATGAAAAGACTGTCACAGAAATGAAGTATGCCTTTGATGGGCTCATTAGAGATTGGATATGACTAAGGAAAGAATCTCTGAGCTTGAGGATATGGCAATAGAAACTTGTAAAACTGAAAAGCAGAGAGAAAAAAGACTGAAAAATCAGAACACAATATTCAAAACTGTGGGACAACTACAAAAAGCATAGCATATACATAATGGGAATATCAGAAGGACAAGAAAGGAACAGAAGCAATATTTGAAGCAATGAAGACTGAGAATTTCCCCCAAATTAATGTCAGGCACCAAAGCACAGATCCAGGAAGCTCAGAGAACTTCAAGCAGGATAAATGCCGAAGAAAAAATTACAACTAGACATATTATATTCAAATTTCAGATGAAGACAAAGAAAAATTTGAAAAGAGCTGGAGAAACAATAATCTGCCTTTCGAGGAACAATGATAAGGATTACATATGACCTCTCCACAGTAACCATGCAAACTAGAAGAGAATGGAGTGAAATATTTAAAAGTAATAAGAGGAAAAAAAAAAATTCACCAACCGGCTGGGCGTGGTGGCTCATGCCTATAATCCCAGTACTTTGGGAGGCTGAGGCTGGTGGATCACCTGAGGTCAGGAGTGCGAGACCAGCCTGGCCAACATGATGAAACCCTGTCTCTATTAAAAATAAAAACATTAGCTGGGCATGGTGGCGCATACCTATAATCCCAGCTACACCGGAGGCTGAGGCAGGAGAATCGCTTGAACCTGGGAGGCAGAGGTTGCAGTGAGAGATCATGCCACTGCACTCCAGCCTGGCCCACAGAGCAAGACTTCGTCTCAAATAAAAGAAAAGAAACCAACTTACATAATGATAAAAGGGTCAGTAATCCAAGAAGATATAATAATCCTTAAAATGTATGCACCTAACAATAGGACATCAAAATACATAAAGTGAAAACTGATAGAATTGCAAGGAGAAATAGAGGAACCCACCATTATAGTTGGAGATTTTAACACCCCTGTATCAGAAATGGACAAATACAGCAGACAGAAAATCAGTAAGTACATAGTTGAACTCAACAGCACCATTCATCAACTGGATGTAGTTGGTATCTGTAGATTACTTCATCCAATAACAGGAGATTATATATTCTTCTCAAGCTTCCATGGAACATTCACCAAGACAGACCCATTTAATTTTAACAAACTAAAACAATAAAATCATACAATATCTCCTCTCAGACCACAATGAAATTAAACTTAGAAATCAATAACAGAAAGATAGCTGGAAAATTCCCAAATACTTGGAGATTTAACAATTCTAAATAACACACAAGTCAAAAAAGGAATCTCAGGAAAATTTAAAATCTTTTGAACTAAATGAAAGGAAAATACAACTTATCAAAATTTGTGGGATGCAGTGAAAGTAGTGCTTAGAAGGAAACTTATAGCATTAAATAAATATATTAGAAAAGAAGAAAAATCTACAGTCAATCATCTAAACTTCCACCTAAGGAAACTAGAAAAAGAAGAACAAATTAAATTAGAAGAAACAGAAGGAAAGAAATAATAAACATTTGAGCAGTCATCAATGAAATTGAAAACAGGAAGTCAATAGAGAAAGTCAATAAAATCAAAAGCTAGTTTTTTGTAAAGGTCAACAAAAGTAATAAGCCTCTAGCCAGGCTAAGAAAAATAGAGAACACAAATGACTAATATCAGAAATGAAAGAGTACATGATTGCAGGTCCCATAGATATTATTAATACATGGATGATAAAGGAATATTATGAACAGTTCTATATCCAGAAATTTGATAACCTAGATAAAAAGGGACCAATTTCTTGAAAGACACTATCTGCCAAAACTCACGCAAGAAGAAGCAGATGATCTGAATAGGCTTGTGTCTACTACATAAATTGAATCAATAATTAACAACCTTCCAAACCAGAAAGCCCAGATGGGTTCACTGGTAACTTTACCAAACATTTAAGGAAGAAATTACATTAATTATTTACAATCTCTTCTAGAAATAGAAGCAAAAGTAGTACTTCTTTACTTATTCTGTGAGGCCATACTTATCTTACTACCAAAATCAGACAAAGGCATTACGAGAAAACTACAGATATATCTCTCATGAACATAGATATGAAAATCCTCAACAAAATATTAACAAATTGACAATACCAGGTGGCAAGGTGGTTTGGATCCAGGCTATGAGGTGCTGGGAGTCTCAGTAGAACTTGCTGCCTCTGTTTCTTTAGTGAAAGAGGAACCAATACAGAAGGGGGGAAAACGGCAGAGCTGCAGATGTTACTAGAGGAGGAGATCCTGTCTCACAAGAGAGCACTGATAGAGAGTTACTAGAACCTGACCCAGGTGGTGAACTACTGTGAAGACAAGAGAAACGCTTTAGAAGAGACCAAAGCCTACATAACAAGATCTCTAGTTAGTGTCACTTATCAAAAAACTGCAGTGTCTAACAATGTACTCCAGTTGCTGAACATCCAAGCCTTTCAGCTTTGAAGAATGGAGTCTTTCATCAATCATATCTCACAGACTGTGGATATTAATAAAGAGAAAGTGGCTCAAAGAGAGATTGGTGTTTGGACAACACATAAAATTACATCAAGAATTCACAAAGTAATAGCGCCTGCATATATGGAGCTTCTTATAAGGTATGTTTGGATATACATTGCCTACACAGTTCTGAATGATGTGAGCCATGGTGTCAAGCATGTAAATAACCAGCCTGCAAGAATTGGCACACTGCTGGCCAGGCACAGTGGCTCACGTCTGTAATCCCAGCACTTTGGGAGGCCGAGGCAGGTGGATCACCTGAGGTCAGGAGTTTGCAACCAGCCTAGCCAACATGGTGAAACCCTGTCTCTACTAAAAATACAAAAAATTAGCCGGGCGTGGTGGCGGGTGCCTGTAATACCAGCTACACAGGAGGCTGAGGCGGGAGAACTGCTTGAACCCGTGAGGTGAAGGTTATAGTGAGCTGAGATCGTGCCACTGCACTCCAGCCTGGGTGACAGAGCAAGACTCTGTCAGAGGGAAAAAAAAAAAAAAGAATTGGCGCACTGCCAAGAACGAATCCTTCTATCCAAAACCACCAAGTCCTCCCATATGAGGCCAGGAATTACTGAGACAGAATACTCCTTATACAACCCTGGAACCCATTAAACCCGCAACTGTTTCTAATGACTATATATATGATGCATCCTGCTAGGTTTGGAAGTCATCATAATCCAGGCAGGTCAGCTTCATTAAATCAGAAATCAAGGCACACAATGAAAGTAGTGGAGGAAGGGAAGTCAAGAAATCAGAGGAAGCAGTTAGTATTCACATTGCTATACCTACACCTTCACCCCCTATTATTGGATAGTTCAACTCCTCCACCACCGACACCACCAGATAATGTTCTCATGTTTGATGACTTTCCACCTCCACCACCACCCACTCCAGTGGATTATGAAGATGAGGAGGCTGCAGTAGTTCAGTATAATGTTTCATATGCAGATAAGGATACTGCTTGGTCCTCCAATAATTATATTGAGAACATCATTGCAGTGTATGATTATACAAAAAAAGGGTGATGAGCTGTCATTTATGGAGGGTGCAGTCATTTATGTTATAAAGAATGATGATGGCTTATATGAAGGAGTCTTCAATCAGGTGACTGGTCTGTTCCCTGGGAGCTATGTTGAATCAATCATTCACTATGCTGATTAATTTTTTTTTTTTTTTTTTTGCTTTTAAAGTAGATTCTTATTATTACTCAGTCATATTGTGGGACTGTTGTGGTTAACAGAATCATCTTAGTAGGTTTTAAAATGTGCCCATATTTTCAGGACATGCTATTTTATTGATATAATTGAATGTCTACCCATAAGCATAAATCTTTGAAGCAACTGCTAAACAGCAATTTATACAAGAGGCTGTCCATAACTGATGATGCTTATGTACTTACTTACACATTTTTAACTTTATGACCAGCCTAAATGTTCTGGGGAAGTAGGGTGTAATATTTAACAAATCATGATTCAGACTGTACATGTTTAGGGCAGCTTGGTTACTAATGAATGCTATGTCAGACTACTTAAATGTTAAAGTCAGAAAACTTAAATGGTAGTGCTCATCATTCTTTTTGTTTAGATTCTCTGATTTTAAAAAATACTGTTTGTTTAAAGCATGCATAAAAATATATATTGTGGAATATACTTAAAAGTTCCAAGATTCTTCCAGTTTGTGTAATATTTCCCTGGAGAACTCATACTTAGGTCTTTTAAAATGAATTGAATCACCAAGGTCTCCATGCGAAACAAAAGAAGTAAATGGAGGGTTATCTGTAGTGCTGCAATTTGTACCTAAGTTTTTAAGGAGTGGGATTTACATTATAATTTTTTTTCCACTCATAAGTGCATAAGTGAACCAAAGGTTTTGTTTTCTTTCAACTGATTTGCTTTAAAAAAATAAAAGATAGTGAAACCTTATTGTAGAAATACAGTTCTATTTTCGTCAATATACCTTACAATTGGAAAAAATTGTAAGCCCTAATCTCAATTTGTCCCAACACAATGCGATGGAATTTTATAGATTCAAAATCTGAGATGACTATTTACGAGTTAATCTACTGAATTCCTCTTTTTAACAAACTTTTTTTTTTTTTTTTTTTTTTTTCTTTTTTTTTTTGAGGTGGAGTCTCCACTCTGTCACCAGGCTGGGGGTTTGAGGTGCAGTGGCACGGATCTTGGCTCACTGCAACCTTTGCCTCTTGGGTTCAAGTGTTTCTCCTGCTCCAGCCTCCTGAGTAGCTGGGACTACAGGCATGCGCCACCACGCCCAGCTAATTTTTGTATTTTTAGGAGAGACGGGGTTTCACCATGTTGGCCAGGAGAGTCTTGATCTTCTGACCTCGTGAGCTGCCCACCTCAGCCTCCCAAAGTGCTGGGATTACAGGTGCGAGCCACTACACCTGGCCTTAAATAAACTTTTAGGGCTTAGAAAATGTGCCAAAGTGTGCACATTCACTTTGTAGGTAAAATTCTTGCAGATTGCCGTATCATTCCTTCAGTTTTACAGTGGACTATGGTATACCAATTCAACGAAAGGCAATTATAAGGATCTTTTACATATTGTAAAACTGGATGCAAATGATTTGTGAATAGGCACTATTTATTCCATTTCCTGACGCTGACAACGTTAAGGTTTTAAAATAAAATAATTGGGAAAGAAGGTGAATCAGGTATTATTCAGTGAACAGAGATATACCTAACCGACAGATTTGTATTGTTTTTTGACATAATTGAAAAGTAACACATGTATTTGTGTGTCTCCTCTTAATTTAAGGCAGGACTAAAGAAGTGTTTTCTCTTGTTATTGTGTATGTAATTCTATATTGCTTAGGATATTAAAGTAGAACATTCAAGTGTGATTTTCCATGTATTGAGGATTTGTTTGGATTTCAAATTACGGTTGTATACTGGATGTTACAGACTTATAACAGCGTAATGAATGGTAAGACTAGTAAAAAACATTTATTTTTGAAAATTAAAGCCCATTATTGCTACCAAATCAATATGATCGTTTTATTGGCGTTTTGCCTTTTCACTTTTAAACAAAATATCATTAGTGATCAGCTAGCTATCTTCTGCTTTTCATTTTTCAAGTGGATTACATAGCACTTCACTTGGCGTATATACCTTAAATTGTTTATATTTCCTTCCAGTTTGGGACACTTAGATTATTTCCAATGTTATGTTATCATAAACAGTGCCTCAATGAACATCTTTATGCCAGATCTCTCTTGTTCATTCCTCCAAATCCACTTTCTACCCTTTTCCATTTTTCTCTCGGCTCTACTCTTCTTCAGGGATTACATTAACTAGTTCCTTTGCCCTCTGGCTTCCGGTCAGCTTCAGACAACATCTCTCCCCAGCAGGAGATTGGACGGACGAGGGTGAGATCAGAGTGTCAGTCCCCTGGTTCCTTTGTTGTGAGGGCTCCTAGAACTGGCTGTACTTCTCGACCGAAGAGCACTCTTCTCAAGGTGGCCAACTCTATACAACACTTCCTTCCCAGTTCTCAGAACCCGTCCCTTTCTTTTGGGCCTAAGGGTGGTGACAGCTTTGCTGCTGCTGCTAGTCCTGGGCACCTGCACCATCCCTTGCAGTTTTTCTACAACTCCTCCACATCTTTATGAATTAACACCACTCTAATTATCTTGGTTTGAATGTGCCATTTATTTTCTGACTGATACAACCATTGCAACTAAATGTTTATGTATGTCTTTAATTATCTTCTTCGAGTAAATTTCTAGGTGGAGAATTTGCTTGGACATTAGATACACGTGTTTTTAAGATGTGTAACACATGCATTGGCATTCATTTTAGATGGACTGTCTAAAATCCTGGTGATACAGAGAGTCACCCTTAAAAAATGTGCCTGGACCGGGCACGGTAGCTCATGCCTGTAATCCCAGCACTTTGGAAGGCTGAAGCGTGGGGATCATGAGGTCAGGATATCGAGACGATTCTGGCTAACACGGTGAAACCCTCTCTACTAAAAATACAAAAACAAAATTAGCTGGGCGTGGTGGTGGGCACCTGTAGTCCCAGCTACTTGGGAGGCTGAGGCGAAAGAATGGCGTGAACCCAGGAGGGGGAGCTTGCAGTGAGCCGAGATCGCGCCACTGCACTCTAGTCTGGGTGACAGATTGAGACTCTGTTTCAAAAAAAAAAAAAAGTGCCTGTTCTCTGTAGCCAACCAGATGAAAATATACCTAAACATTTAGTGAGTATGAAGAAATTGGCAGGAATACAGCCTACCATTTACTTTGATCTTTGAAAATTTCTGGAGATCTCTAATATTGCTGAGCTTTTTAATAAACCTATTTTGTGAAGGAGTATTACTAGGATTCAGTTAGAAAACGGACTAAAGAAAGGAAATCCAGTCAGTTGATGTTGGTTTATAGAGTGAATAAGTAAGACTTCCACATGACAGTTGTTATCTAGGCTTCTGAGCTATCATTCATCAAATTTCTGACACAGGTAACCATGTTCCCAAATTTGTCTTTACTTTTCAATTTAAGGAGAGAAAGTCCTGATGAAGATTTCTTATATCTGAGCTTTTCTAAGACAGTGAAAAATCTAAAGCAGGTGTGGCAACTATGAATGTTTTCTATGAACTTAGGAGGTACATGAAATATTGCACCTTTTATAGGCTGAACAACATCAATTTGATGTTTTGCATGTCAAAATGGTCAGATATCAGCAATTTTACATGCTTTACCCTAGTGATTTTCTCTAAATCAATTTAATTCCATCTTGAACTTTTATCTTTCCACATTGGCATAAAGTTAAGCTTAGTCATTTGCAAGATTTCTTCATACCTCTACCTTCATCTATCCCTATTCTCCCTCCAACCTCCCCCTTGCCTGGAAATACCTCAAAGTTCCAGAGAGAAGAGGATGAGGGGAAGGGGCGAACATCTGCTTGAATTCACTCTGTGTCTTTCACTGACCCCTGTCTGCCTCTGTTCTTTCTATGCGGTTCTGGGAGCATGGCAGCCTCAAGAGAGGCTGCCTAAGGATTTGCATGCCTAGGTGCACTGGTCAGCAGTTTCTTCTCTGGGGTCTTATTGCCTCCATATTAAGTACAACCAAGAGTGCAAAAGGATTTCCAGGTGACCATGCTAAGGCTTACCGTACAGCAAATGGATCACTGTACATAATGCCCAGAATATCATAGGCACTCAGTAAATATTGATTAAAGGAATAAATAAATGATCTGAAGTGGTCAATCTAAGCACAATAAGCACAGTGAGTGAAAAAATAGCAATAGCAAACACTCCTAGGGCTTTTAATGCGACAGGCATTGTTCTACATGCTTTACATACATTAACTCATGCAGTCCTCAAAACGGCCCTTGGAGGTATGAAATGGAGCAGAGCTAAAGTAACTTCTCAGATTGCTGGAAGGCCCCTGTAAGTCTGACTCAAGAGCCTGTATTATATTTAAGCACTAGTTCATATGGCAGCCCAGACATAGACTCAAGGATGATTTCTAACTTCGTAGACAAAGAGCTGGGCCTTAGATGTCCTTAGATATTGCAGTTGGCTTCACACAGGTTTCACCAGTGGCATTTATCCATGGTGCTTAAGAGCACTAACAAATTCCAGGCAACATCCTGGCATGTAGCCAGCCCACTGGCATTCCTGTCTGGCACACTTTGCAGGACTGGTCATGTGAGAAAGACAGCTAACAGCAACAATCACTGGGTGATGAATAGCCAGAAGGAGGGCAGCTCGAAGCATGACGGGGACAAGGAATGCAATCGGGAAAGGCTGACCTGGAACTTGGAGCAGGGTAAGTTAGGCTGTGATGGATGGAAGGCAGCAGCTGCACGTACAACATGCTGGCAGGCACAGTCTGAGAAACACTGCTTAATTTGAATCGAATGGGCAGCTTGAGCGGCAGGGAGGCAAGCAGTGACCAAAGCCACAAACCGAAACACACACCTTTCATTAATCTTTCCAACCACACTCACACTCTTGGCAACACAACTTCTCAGTGAGTTGAACATAACTCATTGTTGTTCAGCATCATTTTTAATTAATTAATTAATTTTATTTATTTATTTTTGAGGCAGTCTTGCTCTGTCACTCAGGCTAGAGTGTAGTGGCATGATCTTAGCTCACTGCAATCTCTGCCTCCCAGGTTCAAGCAATTCTTCTGCCTCAGCCTTCTGAGTAGCTGGGACTACAGGCGTTCGCCACTATGCCTGGCTAATTTTTGTATTTTTTTTTAGTAGAGACGGAGTTTCACCATGTTGGCCAGGCTGGTTTCGAACTCCTGATCTCAAATGATTCACCCGCCTCGGCCTCCCAAAGTGCTGGGATTACAGGCTTGAGCCACCATGCCTGGCCTGCATCATTTTTCCATATGATACAGGGCTGTGGGTCCAGGACCATGCATTATGAGACTTACTGTAAAAACAGGGAAGAACTGGCAGAAGAGACTTCAAGCTAAGATCTAATGAGAACATCTGAGCCAATCTCTAGACAAAGGTTCCTATTTAGCTTTCTGAAATGAAAGTTCTGGAGTATACCGAGGTGCTCACGAGTAGACACAGAGTATTGGTTCTCCTTTATTTCACTTCTCGAAGTCATGGGCTCCTTCTCTTATTTTCCTCTCTCCCCATTGTGCTTGTGGCTTCTGCATCTCAGCCTGGGTGAGAGCTCTGGGATTCTGGTGGCCAGGAGACTCAACCCAGCAGAAACAGATCCTGAACAGTCAGTGTGATGCTGGGTTTTATTTTGTTGTGAATCCATTTGCCCAACTTGCAAGAGAAAGACACTTCATGGGTCAGTGACTTTTGATTCCAGGCCTCAAAGGAGATGTAAAAGTGATGATTAAAGGTAAGAAGAAGAATCTTATTTAACTTTCAAACTTCCTAAGGATCTTCATAAAGTCAGCCTCTGAAACAGAAGTGTAATTCAAGTCATACAAAAGCAATTCCAGATTCAAGTGTAAAAGATTTGTAATTTCCTTTCTAAATAAGGTCATATGAGCTCTTAGATGGTTTACTATGTGCTTAGTAATTTATATAATCATACCACTGTAGACCCGGAAGAAATCTCAGAGATGATCTAGTAAAATCCTTCGGTTTAGAAAAGATGGTAATGAATAGAGGGATTAATGGACTCATCCCATGTCATGTATCTAAGGAGCGGAAAAAATCAGTGATGCGGGAACATCTTTTCCCAGTTCCTAGTTGCAACCGACCATACTCCTGGACCTTTCTGTCCCTGGGGTGTCAAAGTGACGCCCTGGCTGGCTTACTTCAGCTTTATCTCCTTCCTCTTCCCCTCCAGGGACTCTGCCTCTAAGGATGACGTCTGCCTTGGCCTGCCATGCATGGAATTCCAATTCATCTTTACTGGTTCTAAAGGTGATACTTTGACCTCCATGTGCTTCACATTTGCTTTTTATTTCTCAAATTGTTCAGAATCCAGGCTGGGAAGAGGAATGCTATAATGAGGTTCCCCTAGAGACTTCAATACCTCGTGGAGTCTTTACTTCCAAACATCCTTTCATTACAATTCGCTGCTCTCTGCAAAGCTTCAGAAGGAAAATAGCAGAGGTCGTCCTATCAGAGTATAAGCAGAATTTGTCTTCTTTCTTCTTCATAGTCCCTTCAGCATCACATGAAGCTAAGTGTATAGTTGTAACTCAATCTACTTATTGAATGGAACAAGCCCAGTTCTGGAAAACTTCCTTTAAAAGCAAGTTTTTTGGCTAAGTGCAGTGGCTCACACCTGTAATCCCAGCACTTTGGGAGGCTGAGGCTGGCGGATTACTTGAGGTCAGGAGTTTAAGACTAGCCTGGCCAACATGGTGAAACTCCATCTCTACTAAAATTACAAAAATTAGCTGAGCGTGGTGGCACGTACCTGTAATCCCAGCTACTCGGGAGGCTGAGGCACGATAATTGCTTGAACCCAGAAGGCGGAGGTTACAGTGAGCTGAGATCACACCACAGCACTTCAGCCTGGCAACAGAGTGAGACTCTTTCTAAAAAAAAAAAAAAAGCAAGTTTTAAAGGTAAAGAACAATGAAGAGAGGATGTTTTGTGAGCATTAACCACATGATTATCCTAGCTGCATTCTCTCAGAAATCTATTTCACTTACTCTTCACAATAGCCCTGAGTGGTAACTTTCATTCCCCGCCTTTTTACATATGAGGAACTTGAATTCCAGAAATGTCAGGAAAGTGGCCCAAGGTTGTACAACAATTGGGCTCGGAGCTTGGTTTTGAGCCCTGGTAGGTCAGATTCCTGTGCATTTATACAGCACCAGGCTGATTCCAGTAAAGGAGGATCCAGCCTCTGTTACGAAGGTGAGATGCATTTCACTCAGCTGCTTGCTACAGTGCTCGTCTATACTTCATGGTGGCCTGGTGTCTGTTACCTCTTTCTGTGGTAACATTACTCCAGTTTTCCTATGGAAAATCACCTCTTTCCCACTTTTACTCCATATGATGTAGAAGGGAGCTGACTCCACCACTGGCTTCAGGAGTAGGTATGTAATTGGAGCCTCAGAAACTGACATAGTCCTTCCTCCTAAAACCACAGTGGTTTTTCAGAGGTCAGCATGTGACCTAAGCTCAACCAAATTCAAATCAAACCCAGACTTTTGCTAGAACTATTAGGAAAGAGATCTGCCCCTTTCCCTAGGGTTACTAATCTCATAGGGTGAAAGCCTAAATCTATTGGTGGAAACTCCCAAAGAGAGCCTTCCAGAGAATGATGCTGACAGAGGAAAGCAGGGCCATGGGTGGGAGCAAGAGTGAGGGATTCCTGAGTCTCTGGATCTTGCTGTACCTGAAGTCAAACTCTCCTTGGACTTTTCTGTGACATCAAGCAATAAATTAGTCCCTTCTGTGTTCAAGGAATTTGAGCTTGGTTTCTGTCATCACTGAGACAATTCTTCCTTGGTTCTACTGTAAGTAGACATTTTACTAATATTAAGTGGCCATAGTTATTCACTCTAAGCTTTACTTTCGTTTATTCTATTAGTCAAGAGTACACTACCTAAGGTCTCCTTTTTAATTACACAATATGGGTTGAGAATTTGTTTGGCCTGGGGGAGTAAATTCTAGTCAATTAAACTATTTACAGAACACTCACTGTGCTCAAGAAACTACTAAGTCATGGAGAGAATAAAAGATGAACATGACTGTTTTAGGGCACAGGTAGGTCATTGAGCCCAATCAGATGAGCATGAATTAATACTGCAGCACCTGATTCCAATTAAGCAGGAAACCCCCCCTCCACCCTCACTCCCCAAGCTCTGTTCTGAAGATGAGATGCAGTTTATTTAGTTGCATGCTGTGGTACTTATCTGTTGTTTTGGGAAGGCTTGCAGCCATTTCCTCTTCTTTTGGTGATGGTGCCCCAGTCATAAATCAATTTGTCTCTATAGGCAAATCAATAGAGACAGAAAGTAGATTAGTCATTTCCAAGTAAGGAGACTGGGGTAAAATGGGGATTGACTGCTAATCCGTATGGGATTTCTTTTGGGATGATAAAATATTTATATAATTGTGGTGATGGTTGCACAACTCTTAATGTACTAAAATCATTGGATTGTACACTTTAAAGGGGTGAATTGTATGGTTTATAAATTATATCTCAAATAAGCCCACATGTATGTAGTAGTATCTCATTGTCTGTGGAGAATACAGTTCAAGACTCCCAGTGGACACTTGAAACTACAAATAATATTAAACCCTATATATACAGTTGACCCTTCAACAATGTGAAGGGTAGGGGTGCCTGTCCACCTGCACAGTCAAAAATCCACATATGGTCAGCATGGTGGCTCACGCCTGTAATCCTAGCACTTTGGGAGGCCAAGGCAGGTGGATTACCTGAAGTCAGGAATTCGAGACCAGCCTGACCAACAAGATGAAACCCCATTTCTACTAAAAATACAAAAATTAGCTAGGTGTGGTGGTGGGTGCCAACTGTAATCCTAGCTACTCGGGAGGCTGAGGCAGGAGAATCGCTTGAACAACCAGAGGCATAGGTTGTAGTGAGTCCGATGATCACACCACTGAGCACTCCAGCCTGGTGACAGAGCGAGACTCCGTCTCAAAAAAATAAAAAAAAAAAAAAAATATATATATATATATTATACACCTTTGACTCCACTAAAATTTATCTTAATGATAACATGAGCAGTTGATTAACATGTATTTTTTTTAGGTTAAAACGTTATATATACATTAATATCTGTATTCTTAGTAAGTTAGAGAAAAAATGTTCATAAGGAAACACCAAAAACTGGAAAATATATTTACTTTATTCATTAAGGCAGAAATGGATCATAATAGAAGTCTTCACCCTCACCTTCTCATGTTGTAATAGGCTAAGGAGGAAGGGGAGGAGGATGAGAAGGAGTTGTTGTGGCTGTCTGAGGGGTGTCAGAGGCAGAAGAAAACATGGTATAATGAATCCATACATTTCAAACTCATGTTGTTCAAGGATCAACCAAACTATGTTTTTTCCGTCATTAACCACAATAGCTGACTAATGATGAATAGGTGAGGAGTGTATGTGGTGTGAATATGCTGGACAAAGAGATGATTCACACTTGGGTGAGATGAAGCTGGATGGGCTTGAGATTTGCGTAACGCTACTAGAATGGCATGCGGATTAAAACTTAATGAATTGTTCATTTCTGGAATTTTCCATTAATATTTCCCAACTGCACATAACTGAAAAGTGGAAAGTAAACCATGGTCTAACTATTATATTGGAATTATCCAGTAAGAATAATAATAATATGTTAATCTTTAAAACTTTTTTTATCAAAAACATATCAATGTGACTTATTCTCCAAAAGGTAGATTAGGGCCAAGATTTCCTTTGGCTAGGTTTGCTGATTGCAGTTCTACATTTGTCTTTCTGCATAAACCACGCTCATAAGCATTATCTACGACTTTCTTTATATTTTCTTTTTTGTTCCGCATACCCCACAGACCCAATGTTATTCTTTACATCTTCTAAGAGAGAGAGTGAGAAATTAAGATATTTTCCGAATCATGCAAAGGTCTTCTGGTTTTTTGAAAGTTTTGGCAATCCTTTTGTAAGTATCTCACCCACCAACTTAACTTTTTATAAACAGCTTTATTAAGATAAAATTCACATACCATAAAATCCACTCCTTTAAACTATACAATTGAGTGATTTTCATATATTTCAGAGTTATATACACACAATTGGACATTAAAGTTGTACTATTGCTTTTACCAACTCTTTCCAAATAATTCACATATTTTAACAAACGTTCTTTTTTTGTACTCAGTATTTGACTAAATTATGAAAATACAGTAACAGATATCTGACATGAACAGGTTTATGAGGAATACCACTGATCTTTGAGAAGCCCACTCAATTTGTAGGCATAGATGCTGGGGGGTACTAGGGTAGCCTATACTTATAAAGTGTTTTGTGTCCATATACAAGGTCAGTATGGGAGCAGAAAGGAGACAGTATTTCATTTGGAGAATTATTAAATGGAGGCTTGGTTAAGACAGTTTCTCTTGATGAAGTAAAATGCTTTGCAAGTTCAAAAGAAGGAAGAGAGAAAATCTCTTAGCTTTATCGAAATAAATGGCTTTGAAATGGGCCTATTAGAATGGATAAAGGGGTTTAAAAAAAAATGGAAATAATTTTAAATGAAAAAATACAATGAACCTTCCATAATACCTGTCATTCCCCAAAACTTCAACATTTATCAAGCACAGGACCAACCTAGTTTCACTTTATACCCTTATCACTTTTCCCCACTCTGCCCGGAAAATGGGGTATAATTTTATTTTTATTTATTACTTTATTCCAAATGGAGTATGACTTTGTATAGCAAGCAAACAAACCTTAGCCATACAGCTTCAAATAAAGTTTGTACATATGTGTATTCCAGTATACAGTACCCACCTAGATCAATATATGGAAACATTTCCAGGCTTATGGAGGGCTCCTTCATGGTCCCCTTCTAGTCAATGCTGCCCACTCCTTTTTTTTTTTTTTTTTTTTGAGATGGAGTCTCGCTCTGCGCCCAGTGGAGTGCAGTGGCGCTGATCTCTGCTCACTGCAAGCTCCGCCGCCTCCCGGGTTAAAGCCATTCTCCTGCCTCTGCCTCCCTAGAAGCTGGGACTACAGGCGCCCGCCACCACGCCCTGCTAATTTTTTTGTATTTTCAGTAGGGACGGGGTTTCACCGTGTTCTCCAGGATGGTCTCGATCTCCTGACCTCGTGATCCGCCCGCCTCAGCCTCCCGAAGTGCTGGGATTATAGGCGTGAGCCACCACGCCCGGCCAATGCTGCCCCCACTTCTAAAGGTAACTACTATTCTGAACCTCTGTCATCATCAATTAGTTTCATCTGTTCTTGAACTTCATATAAATGGAATGATACAGTATGTGTCCAACTTCTTTTGCTCAATCTCATGTCTATGAGATTCATCCATGCTGTTTCATGTAACAGTAGTTTGGTTTTTTTATTGCTGTACAGTATTTCATTATATGAATACACAATATCATTTTTTCATCCATTTTACTGTTGATGAACATACAAGTTGCTTTTAGTTTTTTGCTATGAAACTTCTTGTACATGCCTTTTGGCATTTCTGCTGGGTGCAAATACTGAAGTGGAATTTCTGGTTCACAGAGTACATATGTATTTAGCTTTAAGTTACTGCAGGTTTCGTCAATTGTTTTTTTGTTTGTTTGTTTGTTTGTTTGTCTGTTTGTTTTTTGAGACAGAGTCTCGCTCTGTCGCCCAGGCTGTTGTGCAGTGGTGCGATCTCGGCTCACTGCAAGCTCCGCCTCCCAGCGTCAGGCAATTCTCTGCCTTAGGCTCCTGAGTAGCTAGGATTACAGGCACCCGCCACCATGCCTGGCTTATATGGAGGGGGGAGCCGGTTTCACCATCTTGACCAGGCTGGTCTTGAACTCCTGACCTCCGGATCCACCCGCCTCAGTCTTCCAAAGTGTTGAGATTACAGGCGTTAGCCACTGCGCCCGGCTGCTCAATTGTTTATACCACTATACACTCCCACCAGTAATGGAAGATAGTTCTTTTAGTTGCTGTACATCCTTACCAACATTTAGGATTGCCAGTCTTTTAGCCATTCTCATGGAGATAAAGTGGTAATCACTACTCTTTTGTTTTCATTTTATTTATTTTAATCAGACACATATTTATTATGTAAGATCATGATGTCATGAACAGAGACCTAATTTTTTAAAGTCAAGGTTTTTGAGGTGTGTGATGGTTAGTTTTGTGTGTCAGCATGGCTTGGCTATAGTACTGTTATTTAATTAAATACTAACCTGGGTGTTGTGGAAGTATTTCGTAGACGTGGTTAACATTATCATTCAGCTGACTATAAGTAAAGGAGATTGCCCTTAATAATGTGAGTAAAAGTCATCCAATCAGGTGAAAGGCCTTAGACCAAAACTGGTTTCTCAGAGAGGAGAAAATTCTGCCTCAAGGCTGTAGCATCAACTCCTGCCTGAGTTTCTAGTCTGCTTGTCTGCCCCACAAGTTTTGGACTTGCCAGCTCCTACAACTGCATGAGAAACTTTCTTAAAATAAATATCTTTATATATGTATTTAAAAATATATTTCTATGTGATATATATATATATATATATATATAATTTTTTCTGGAAAATCCTAATACAAGGTATGCTTTATATACAGTAAAATTTATCTTTTTTTTTTAACAGGTTGATGAATTTTGACAAATATATACAATGTTATATATTATAATTATATATAAAATTATAATCACCACTAAACAAAATATAGACCCTTTTCTCATACTCTTTTGTAATCAATCCCCTCCTCCATCTTGAGCCCCTGGCAGCCATTGATCTGATTTCTATCCCTACAGTTTTGCCTTTTCCACAATGTCTTATACTTAGCATACTGGTTTTATTAAAACTTTTATTGTGGTAAAATATAAACAACACAACATTTACCATTATAATCATTTTAAAGTATACAGTTCATGGTATAAAGTACATTCACAATGTTGTCTGTCTAGTTCCAGAACTTTCACCCCAAATGGAAACCCTAAACCTAGTAAGTAGTCACTCTCCATTCCCTCTTCCTCCAGTCCCTGACAACCACTAATCTGCTTTTGTCTTTCTGGATTTGCCTATTCTGAATATTTAATGTAAGTGGTGTCATATAAAACATAACCTTTTGTGTCTTGCTTCTTTCACTTGGCATAATACTTTCAAGACTCATCAATGTTGTAACATGATTCAGTTCTTCATTCCTTTTTATGGCTGAATAACATTCCATTTTATGGATCTACCACATTTTGCTTATTTATCAGTCAATGGACATGGTTGTTTCCATCTTTTGGCGATTATAAATAATGCTATAACAAGCATTGGTATACAAATATTTTGCTTGAGTCCCTGCCTTCAATTCTTTTTTGTCATTTTAAAATTTATTATTTTTAAATTTTTAATTTGTGTGGGTACATAGTAGGTGTATATACTTATGGGTACGTGAGATGTTGTGATACAGGCATGCAATGTGAAATAAGTGCTTTCAATTCTTTGGGGTACATACCCAGAAGCAGAATTGCTATGTTATACGGTAATTCTATGTTTAACTTTTTGAGGAAGCACCATACTGTTTTCCGCAGCAGCTGCATCATTTTACATTCCTACCAGCAATGTACAAGGGCTCCAATTTCTCCACATCCTTGCCAACATTTTGTTTTTTGTTTGTTTGTTTTTTAGATAATGGCCATCCTAATGGATGTGAAGCTGTATCTTATTATAGTTTTGATTTGTATTTCCCTTATGACTAATGACATTGAGCATTTTTGCATGTGCTTGGTGATCTGTGTATTATCTTTGATGAAATATCTATTTAAGCCCATTTTAAAATTGGGATTTTGTCCTTTGTTGTTGAGTTGCAAGAGTTTTTTATTTATCTGGACACTGGACTCTTACCAACTATATGATCTGCAAATATTTTTTTCTCATTCAGTGGATTGTCTTTTCACCATCTTAATAGTGTACTTTGATGCATATGAGTTTTTAATTTTGATGGAGTCCAACTAATTTTGTTTTGGGTTCATATCTAAGAAACCATTGCCAAATTCAAAGTCATGAAGATTTACCTTTATGTTTTCTTCTAAGAGTTTTCTAGTCTTAGCTCTTATATTTAGGTCTTTGATCCATTTTTGGTTACATTTTGTATATGGTTGCTATGGTTTGAAGTTATGTGGCCTCTTCAAAATTCATGTTGAAACTTAATCCCAAATGTGATAGTATAAGAGGTGGGGTCTTTACAAAGCTATTGGGTCATGACGGTTCCTTCCTCATGAATGGGATTAGAGCTTTTATAAAAGATATAAAAGAGGCTTCACACAGTGTTTGGCCATTTTGCCCTTCTTTCTTCTGCCATGTGAAAATACAGTGTTAGTCCTCCCTGAAGAGGACAGCAACAAGACACCATTTTGGAAGTAGAGACACCCAGGCCCTCATCAGAAACCAAATCTGCTAGTGTCTTGATCCTGGACTACCAGGTTCCAGGACAATGAGAAATAAATTCCTACTCTTTATAAATTACCCAATCTCAGGTATTTTGCTATAGTAGTATGGTTGAACTAAGACAATGGTGAAGAGTCCAATTTCATTCTTTTATGTATGGATATCTAGTCATTACAGCAGTATTTGTTGAAGAGACTGTTCTTTCCCCTATTTGATTGTCTTGGCACTCTTGTTGAAAATCAGTTTCCTATAGATGCATGATTTTTATTCCAGGATCTCAGTTCTATTCCATTGATCTAGATGTCTGTCCCTATACCAGTACCACACTGTTTTGACTACTAAAGCTTTGTAGTATGTTTCAAAATAGAAACATGTGAGTCCTCTGACTTTGTTCTTTTTTAAGATTGTTTTGACCATTAAGTTCCCTTAAAAGTCCCATATGAACTTTAAGATTGGCTTTTCTTGGGGTCCTTGGGGTTTTGATAGGGATTGAATTGAACCTGTAAATCCCTCTAGGGAGAGTTGCCATCTTAACAATATTAAATTTTCCAATCTGTGAACACAGGATGTGTTTCCATTTATTTAGGTCTTTACTTTCTTTCAGCAGTTTTTACAGTTTTCAGTGTACAAGTCTGATATGGTTTGTCTGTGTTCCCACACAAATGTCATCTCAAATTGTAGCTCCCGTAATTCCCACATGTTGTGGGAGGGACCCTGTGAGAGATATTTGAATCAGGGAGGTGGTTTCCCCCATACTATTCTTGTGGTAGTGATTAAGTCACACAGTTCTGATGGTTTTATAAGGGGAAACCCCTTTCACTTGGCGCTCATTCTCTCTTGTCTGCTGCTGTGTAAGACATGCCTTTTGTCTTCTGTCATGATTGTAAGCCCTCCCAGCCATGTGGAACTATAAGTCCATTAAACCTTTTTTATTTTATAAATTACCCAGTCTTGGGTATGTCTTTACTAGCAGCGTGTGAACAGACTAATACAAAGTCTTTCATCAACTTTGATAAATTTATTCCTAAGTATTTTATTCTTTTGATGCCATCATAAATAAATTTTCTTTTTGGATTGTTCATTGCTAGTGTGTAGAAATACATCTGATTTTTGTACGTTCATTTTGTATCCTGCAAATTTACTGAATTCATTTATTATTTCTAATAATTTTTTGTAGATCCCAGAGGATTTTCTATATATAAGTTCATGTTACTTGTGAATTGAGATAGTTTTGCTTCCTCCTTTCCAATTTGGACTGCTGTCTTCAAGACCGCTGCTAAGCTGCAGAGGGGTAGAGAGAAAGGGTAAGAAAAATGCCACCAAGCTCTTCTACCATGTTTCTGTGGCCCTTCTCCTATCTGAGCATTCCTCTTGGACTATCTTCCAGTGTTCTGATTAAAATTGATTTTGGAAGCTCTTTTGGTGTTTCTGTGGAGGGACAGGTTCTCAGAGTTTTCTACTTTCCCATTCTTGCTGAGACCATGCCAGCACAATGTCCTTGGGATTCATCATGTTGTTTCAGAAATTCATTCTTTTTTATTGCTGACTGGTATTCTACTGTATTGATGCACTACAATGTATCTGATTGACAGTTACAGGTGTTCATTGTTTCCAAATTTTGACTATCATGAAGAAGCCCTAAAAATTCACCTATAGGTCTCTGAGTGGATATATCCTGTCATTTATCTTTCATTTGCCTAGCAGTGAGATTACTGGTTGTATGGTTTTATGAATTGTATTTCCTTCAAATTCCTAGATTGAAGCCTAACCCCCCAGTACCCCAAAATGTGGCTATATTTGGAGATAAGGCCTTTAAAGAGGTACTTAAGTTCAAGTGGAGTTGTTATGATGGACCCTAATTCAATATATCTGGTGTAGTTATGGGAAAAGATGAGGAGCCACAGAGAGACACTAGGGGTGTGCATGCACAGAGGAAAGACCATGAGCACACAGCAAGAAGGGGGCTCTCTGAAAACCGTGGAAGAAACCAAACCTGTCGGTACCTTGAGATAGCCTCCAGAAACATGATTTTTTTTTTTTTGAGACAGGCTAGGGTGCAGTGGTGCAATCTCAGCTCACTGTAACCTCCTCCTCCCAGGTTCAAGCGATTCTCTTGCCTCAGCCTCCTGAGTAGCTGGTACTACAGGCACACACCACCATGCCTGGCTAATTTTTGTATTTTTAGTAGAGACAGGGTTTCACCATATTGGCCAGCCTGGTCTTGAACTCTTGATTTCTCATGATCTGCCTGCCTGGGCCTCCCAAAGTGCTAGGATTATAGGGGTGAGCCACCATACCCAGCTGTGTTAAAGCTATTTTTTAATGACAGCCCTAGCAAACTACATACAGGTTGAGTATCCTTTATCTAAAATACTTGGGACCAGAAGTGTTTTGGATTTTGAATTTTTTAAGAGTTTGGAGTATTTGCACTATACTTACCAGCTGAGCATCCCCTGTCAGAAAATCTGAAATCTGAGCATCATGTCAGCACTCTAAAAGTTTCCAATTTTGAAGCATTTCAGATTTTTAATTTTCAGATTAGGGCTGCTCAACCTGTTTTATATATATGCGTGTGTATGTGTGTAAACATATATGTGTGTGTATATATATGTATATATATAGTGTGTGTGTATTTAATTTTATAAGAAATTGTCAAGCTATTTTCTAAAGTGGCTGTGACATTTTACAGTCTCACCAGTAATACATGAGAGTTCCAGTTGCTCTGTGTCCTTGTCAGCACTTGGTACAGTCGTAATTTTTAATTTTAGTCATTCCATTAGGTACAGTCATTGTTCAGTGTTCACAGGGAATTGACTTCAAGACCCCCTGCAGATACCAAAATTTGCAGATGTTCAAGTCCCTTATATAAAATGATGTAGTATTTATGTAAAACTACACACATCCTTATACTTTAAATCACCTTTAGATTACATATAGTCCCTAATACAATGTAAATGCTACTAAATAGTTGTTATACTATATTGTTTTAAATTTGTATTATTTTTATTGTCTTGTTATTTTATTTATTTTTCAAATATTTTCAATCCAAGGTTGGTTGAATCCACAGATATGGAGAGCTGATTATATGCCGTAGGATTTAATTATGTCTTAAATTTGTGTTTCCCTAATGACTTAATAACATTGAGCATCTTGTATTCTTATTTGCCACTCAGTATGGTTTTAATTTGCAATTTTCTGATGATTAGCGATACTGGAAGCATACTTATTGGCCATTTGTAAGGTGCCTGCTCAAGTCTTTTATTCATTTAAAAAATAAGATATCAGTCTTTTTCTTTTGGAGTTGTAGCTGTTCTTTACATGTTCTGGATACAAGTACTTTGTTGTATATCTGTATTGCAAATGTCTTCTCCCAGGATTTAGCTTGCATGTCACTCTCTTAATGGTGTCTTTTGATACAAAGAATTTTAATGAAGTATTATTTTCCATGTATAGTGTTATGCTTATTTTTTAATCGCCGTATGATAAATTTTTGTCTATGTCAAGATTTTAAAAGTATTCTCCTATGTTTTCTTCTAAAACCATTATTTTATTCTTCATACTTAGGTCTATGTCCATTTCAAATTAATTTGTTGTGCATGTGTATATGAGATAGGCATCATATTCTCTTGTCCAATTGATTCACCACTATTTACTAAAAAAATGCACAAAATTTAACTATGGATAATATTTGCAGAATGGAAGGCGGTGGTATTCCAACATGAGAAAATGGAAGGCATTACCAGTGAAATTATATATTTAGGTCTGTTTGAGGTGGATGTCAATTTATCTTTTTTTTTTTTTTTTTTTTTTTGTGAAACAGAGTCTTGTTCCATTGCTCAGACAGGAGTGCAATGATGCACTCATAGCTCACTGTAGCTTTGAACTCCTGTGCTCAAGCGATCTTTCTGCCTCAGCCTCTTGAGTCACTGGGACTACAAAGGTGTGCAACCATGCCCAGCTAGGATGTCAAATTTTAATATCCACACATATTATCTATTATAGATGTTGATTCCTGGATATGCCTCCATTCTTTTCTCTCCCTCCCTATGCCTGCAACATTCAGACCAAGAAGTCTGGTGTGGATCACAATTTGTCAGTTACCCTTTGAAAAATGCTGGTAAAATCAGGGTAGGTGCTGTACTGTCTTTCTTTCTCAGATCAAGCTAATATAATTACCTTAAAAACTTTGTGGACTTTTATAATCAGTTTATAATCCACCCATCATATAAAAGCCAAGCCCACAAACCTCTTGATGTAAGTATTTATCTTCCTTAGACTCTTTGAAGCTGTTGTAGGACAATGACCTTATATTCCTGGAGGCCCTGCTGTTTAAACAGAGAAAGTCTGCAAGATAAACTCTTAAAATCCCCAGAAGACCTTCTTCTGTCTGTCTGCAAGGACCTTAGAGATGCCACCTTAAATTTCCCTGACTTCTTAATAAAAGATCTCACAGCTCTATGCTAGATTTGGTTTTGCTCTGAAGCTATTTGATAATAGTTTCCTGCCTAACGTAGACTCCTACCACTGATGGGACAAGAGTAACTAAAAAATTTGTGAAAAGATACTGGAAAAAAAAAACGTTTAGAAATCATTCAACCTGAAGATTTGTGTAATGCTCTGGCTGTTAATTTGCACTCCTCCTTCTAATAAAAACTCTCTTTGCAAGACACCTGTTATTTTCTTTTCTCAATAATAAATGACTTTTGACAAAACTATTTATAGAACTTAGTGGAGCATTGATGCTTGAGTTTGGTCCTTTTAGCACTCTGAACATTATATCCTCTGTTGTCAGGCTAGAAGCTGAAAGGAGTTTGTTGCTGCTAATCTTGGTGCTTCTGTAATGCCGATTTCTTTTCAAACTCCTGAACCAGTGGGAATTGAGATCTCCCATAACAGTCCAAATACACTCAATAGAAGAAAATTAAGTTATAAAATAATAACTTTTAAAACCAAAGAAGGAAAAAAGTGGTAAAAAATATTTTTCTTTAGAAATCCCCTTCTTTGCTGGCAATTTTACAGGAGGTAGACTCTGACAAACTGGAGTGAGATTCTAAGCATAATGAATATCTTTTGGTTACAATTTAAATGGTGTCACAAATTCTGTTCTTCTTTATTGCTAACCTCAAAAAATTAGAGGACAGATTCATAAGAGCAAAATGCAAGATCAGTAGTCTATTTACCCCATTATTTGACTGAGATTAGCACCAGTGGAAGATTTGTGGGATGACATTGTTTTATCTCAGTTGTTTCTAAAATGAAATGAAATAAATCTTAATCTTGGTTTTGAGTTCTACTCTGTGGTTGGTGCTGTAAGTCAGGTCCATATGGAAGCAGATTTTTTGACAATCACGGATGTTATTACCAAGACACAATAGAAAATGGGACTTAGCAGACCAACGTCCTCATCAACAAGCTCTCATTGACTAGTGGTTTTTGATGAGATGCTAGAGAACACTGAGGTTTTGAAAGTCTGAGTTTACGATCATGATACAAGCAAAAGTAAATTACTCACTACATCAAATGTGCAAGTGTAATTTTTGGTCAGTTGAAGAAATGAATGCCTGGTGAACATGGCAAATCATAAGCCAAAACAAAAATAATGAAGTTTTAAATAATAGGGCAGTTGCAGATGAACATGAAATATTTGGGTTTGGGTTAGATGATTTCTTGATCCCTTCTTGAACATAGATTTTCCATGGTGCTGGAAAAATCAGATTAATGAGAGAATTCATTTAAAAAACTAAAGATCAAGTAGTACATCATTCTGGGAGAATATGAGTAAAGAACAAAAATGAGCTCAAGTATATGACACGTAGGGTTTTCCCTTCAGCTTGCCAGGGAAGCACTACTCCATCCTCAAAGGCATACGAGCCACTGAGGATGATGTCTGTGGATAGAAGTAAGCCAGTGAAGGAGCAAGCCAATGCTCTCTGCAAACATTTCTCCCTGGGATGCAAAATAAGTTTGTGTGTCATCAAGGATCTACTCTGGGAGGATTGGGATGGATTCTGCTTGGCATAAACAAGATCCACTGTAAAGCAAATGTATTGAGTGTCTTCAATGTCCTAGTGAAGCTAGTTGGGCAACCAATTGTCCCAAGTTGCCTAGGAGTAAGGGATTTTCCAGCATGTGAGATTTTGAGTGATAAAACTGAAAAAGTCTTAGACGAACTGGTATGAGATGGTTAACATAGTTATGAGAAAACCAAGCAGGGTCAGATCCCCTTGGTAGTACGGATCCATAATTCCAGTAAGAAGAGTATGTCCCTTCTCTGTCTGTTCGGTGGCTGGAGAAACACATAAACAACCACCTGGAAGCCTCGACTTTCAGATCAAATATTTATCTCCTGATAGAAGTCTTCCTCCCCTGGCAACCAAGATCTCTAAATATGCAGAGATCATTAGGTATAATCATAAGAGCCGGCGGGGTGCAGTGGCTTATACCTGTAATCCCAGCACTTTGGGAGGCTGAGGTGGGCAGATCACCTGAGGTCAGGAGTTCAAAATCAAGTTGGCCAACATGGTGAAACCCTGTCTCTGCTAAAAATACAAAATTTACCCAGCGTGCCGGCATGCGCCTATAATCCCAGCTACTCGGGAGGCTGAGTCAGGAGAATCACTTGAACCCGGGAGGCAGAGGTTGCAGTGAGTGGAGATTGCACCACTGCACTCCAGCCTGGGAGACAGAGCAAGACTCTGCCTCAAAAAAAAGGGGGAAAAAATTAAGAGCCATTCTCACTTCTTCCTTTTGGTTTCTGCATCTATATATTTTGTCTACAGATTTTTTAAAAAGTCGTATAGCTTTGTAGCTGATTTGAAGCACATATTGCATCTGGTAGAATAGCACTCTAATGCCATTGTCTCTGTCTCTCATTTGTCACCAAAGCTGTTTTTTTTTTTTGATAGCCATTCCAACCATTCTGTAATGTTAGCTGCTTCTTGTGAATTCTTTGCCCATTGCCTCACTCTGCTGTGAAATCAGTTTGTCAGAAGCAATGTTGTGTGGTGTGTCAGAAGAGCCATGTGGATGAGGTTTCCACTGAAGTCAAGGAAAGAGAAGCATTTCAAGAAGTGATCAGTGGTATCCTACGTAGCAGAGAGGTTCTACCAGATGGATGAAGACTAAGATGCTTCCCTAGAGTTAGCAGCAGGAATGTCATTGGTGACTTTGGTGAAAAGTGTTTCAGAATCTAGTTGTGGGTACAGAAGCAGACTACCATAATATGAGGAGTGAATGTGAGTGAAAATACTCAGTCAAGTGAGTGACTCCCTTTTTTTTTTTTTTTTTTTTTTTTTTTTAAGAAGAGGTCTCACTCTATCACCCAGGCTGGAGTGCAGTGGTGCAATCTCAGCTTACTGCAACCTCCACCTCCCTGGCTCAAGCAATCCTCCCACCTCAGCCTCGGGAATAGCTGGGACTATAAGCACACACCACCATGCCCAGCTAATTTTTGTATTTTTTTTGGTAGAGATGGGGTTTTACCATGTTTCCCAGGCTGGTCTCAAACTCCTGAGCTCGAGCGATCCACTCACCTCAGCTTCCCAAAGTGCCGGGATCACAGGTGTGAGCCATCACACTCATACTAAGTAAGTGACTCTTAACTAACCAATCAGCCAACCAACCAACCAACCAACCAACTAACCAAAAACCTGGCTTTGCAAGAAATGAGGTAGATGGGATGATTTGGAGTTGGAAGTAACTTTTTCCCCCCATTTAAGTGGAGAGAGCGCTCAATGCACTAATGACTGACAGAGAGGGAGAGGTTGGAAATATAGATGGAATGGGCATTGCTGATGGAGTGAGGTCCCTGAGGGGGCTGAAAAGGCTGACATCCAGAGCTCTGTGTCATGAGACTTGGCATCTAGAGAAATTATTCTACAGCCTTCATGGAATAATGATTTGTAAATGGAGCTTGGAATCTATTTACCTTTTCTCATAAATAGAAAATTTCCAAAACAATATACAGAAGTACCAAAAGGTGCCTTTAAAAAAATTGTTGACTCAGATCAAAGAAATTGGTAAGTTGGAGATGTGGTCAAAAATAAATGGAACAAAGCCTGTGAAGGTTAATCACAGAACTGTCATACTACAGGGGGGAAAAACACTGGGTAAGGGCTGGCTGGGATATAAGAATTACCACAAAGGAGCTGAATAGGAGTCAGTAAACAGGAGCGAGGTTTAAAATGTGAGCACCACTTTGGAGGACAAAAATTTTTGAACGCGTGTTTTACATGATGCTATGCATGTTATAAATATTTGCTGACTTGATTTGATTTGTTGCTACTGATCTGCCCTCGCCTGGTCATATTAAGAGTTATTTGGACAGCAGTGGTGATGGTTTATGCTGACATATCCACATTCTCTTGCCTGATTCCTCAGGCCAGGTCCCTGCAACATAGCTGGTCAGGATGAAGGTTGCGCAGGCAGTGGAAGAGAACTTTTTTGTTTTTTTGTTTCTCTCTTATATGACACGTATATGGCAGCCTGCTGCCCGTATGTTGACCAAATTTTTTATTTAGGCCTTGTTGAAGAGCTAATACTGATCAACTAAAACTGATCTAACCTTCCAAACAAATACAACTTGTCAAGTGAGGACTAAAGAACTACAAAGTAACCTTCCATTACTGGGAGCATTCTTTAGGGATCTTACTAGCAAAAATGTAGCATTCACTATTAGAGAGAGCCATGGAAAACCTTTGAGACTTCCCCAACCGCACCCCAACGCCCCAAAGATGAGGAGAGCACTGGCAGCATAAGATGCATGGGTAATTGGATTAGAGGATGAAGGCTGCAAGGTTGATTTTTAGTAAACACTTTAAAGTATTTACCGAAAAAGTAACCACCACAAAAGACACAAGAAAAGGTTGCAAACCACTGGGTTTTGCTCTTACATTTTTTTTCTGCAATTTTTCTACAATAGCCATAGTTTTGTTTTCTTCCTCTTCCTCCTCTTCCTCCTTCTCCTTCTTCTTCTTTTTTTTTTTTTTGACGGAGTCTTACTCTGTGGCCCAGGCTGGAGTGCAGTGGTGCGATCTCAGCTCACTGCAAGCTCCGCCTCCCGGGTTCACGCCATTCTCCTGCACCAGCCTCCAGAATAGCTGGGACTACAGGCGCCCGCCACAACGCCCGGCTAATTTTTTGTATTTTTAGTAGAGACGGGGTTTCACCGTGTTAGTCAGGATAGTCTCGATCTCCTGATCTCGTCGTCCACCCGTCTGGGCCTCCCAAAGTGCTGGGATTACAGGCGTGAGCCACTGCAGCCGACCTCAATAGCCATAGTTTCCTTTTGGATTTTTCCCTCAGCATTTTATTGTGAAAATTGGGAAGCATGCAGAAATGTTGAAAAACAGTGCAATGTACACCTGCACACCTACCACTTAGATCCAACAACTGTTGACATTTTTCCATGTTATCTTTATCTATACATATATTTACTAAATTATTTGAAATGAAAGTAAGTTACAGACATCATTAATTTACTCCTAAGTACTTAAATGGGTGTTTCTGAAACACAAGGATATTGTACATAATTCTGTAGTATAAGCACACATATAATAATTCCCAAGAAAATCTAGTATTATTCAATATTCAGTCCATATTCGAACACCTCCCATTTGTACCAAAAACATCTTTCATAACTTTGTTTTTTGTATGGGGATCCAATCAAGGGTAACTTACCATGTTTCTTTGTTCGGTCTGTTTTAATATATATTAAAATATATAACAGTCTTCCCAAATTTATTTGTTAATTTTAAAGTCAGAAAGAAATAGATGTTAAAAAAAACCCATGATATTATTTAAAAGTTTTGCATGTGTTACTTCATTTAGTATTTACTATCACAATTACAATAAAAGTATGCAGATATTTAAAAAGAAAGAAATAAAAATGTTACTCAGGGTTATCTCTAGATGTAAAACTATAGGTGATTTTTCAAAACTTCTTTTTAATTTTTAATTTTTATTTTTTCTCACAATGAACATGAAATTTAAAATGTTTATAAGATTGAAGCAGGGTGCGGTGGCTCACGCCTGTAATCCCAGCAGTTTGAGAAACCGAGGAGGGTGGTTCACTTGAGGTCAGGAGTTGGAGACCAGCCTGGCCAGCATGGTGAAACCCCATCTCTACTAAAAATACAAAAAATTAGCCAGGCGCACTGGCAGGCATCTGTAATCCCAGCTACTTGGGAGGCTGAGGCAGGAGGATCATTTGAACCCGGGAGGCAGAGGTTGCAGTGAGCCAAGGTTGTGCTATTGCATTCCAGCCTGGGCAATGAGAGCGAAACTCCGTCTCAAAAAAAAAAAAAAAAAAAAAAAAAAGTTTCTGAGATTGAGTTCAGAGTGATATAAGAATTACATAACTGTGAAGGACATTAAACCTTTAAACACTGGGTAAGCAGCTGTTGAGAAAGGGTGTTGAATTATATGTAAAATTTTTAAAAAATAAGGGCTGGGCTGGGCATGGTGGCTCATGCCTGTAATCCCAGCCCTTTGGGAGGTTGAGGCGAATGGATAGCTTGAGCCCAGAAGTTCGAGACCATCCTGGGCAAAATGGCGAAACCCTGTCTCTACAAAAAATAAAAAAATTAGCCTAGTGTGGTGGCGTGTGCCTGTAGTCCCAGCTATTTGGGGGGCTGAGGTAGGCAAATTGCTTGAGCCCCAGAGGTTGAGCCTGCAGTAAGCTGAGATTGCGCCACTGCACTCCAGCCTGGGCATTGGGAGTGAGACCTTGTCTCTCTCCCCTGCCTTCCCGCCACCCCCCTAAAAAAGGATTCCCCCCTATGTGGTGAGGCTAAGAGAGGTTTGGGCTAAAAGTGAGAAGAAAGAGATCAAATCTCCCTTTTTTTCCTGCTGTTCAAGCAGGTTGTAAACTAGCCTGTTAGCATGTAGGGAATAGTTTGGTAGAGAGGAAGGAGCTTGCACTTTGGAGTTTCAGTCCCAGCTCTGCCACTTAGTAGCCATTTGACCTTAGGCAGGTTATTTCATTCATTCTTTCTATTTTTTCCTCCTTTTGCACACTTCTCTGTTGTGAATTATTTCCTTTCCTAAGCCTGCTTTCTCATCTGTAAAGTGAGGGTAATTATATCCCATGAGGTTGTCACAATTGGCAATTACATACAGTATATGAAAAGTAGCTACTAGGGTGGTTATTATTATCAGATACATTATAGGTTAAATAATGCCTATTTATATTTAGACCCTATAATAAGGTGGACTCTGTTATATGGTTATATGCTATTTTGTAGCTTAAAAATATTTTAAAATACATTATCTCATTTATTAATAATTCTCACACTAACTCTTAGAGCTAACTCTTGGCCTCCATTAATTAGTGAGGAAACTAAAGCTCTGGGAAATGAAGTAACTTGTCCAAAGTCTCATTACTAGAAAGGGGCAGAACCGGGAGGAAAATCAGGTTTTGTAGTGCAAATTCAATACCTAAAAAGAAAAAAACAAATTATTATAAGGAAGTGTATAAAAAAATCACAGACTCAAGCATCCAAGTGGCTTGGATTTTTCCTTTCAATTGCTAGGTGTACTTGGACAAAATGTACACATTTCAATGCTACATTCTGTTAGAAAAATTTGCATGAAACTGGTTGATAGCCAATATAATATTGCTGATTTAAAGTTACACATCTTATTATTTATGCAAGTGACAAAAAAGATATCATAAGCAAAATTATGTATAAATGAAAATTCACATTTTAGTTGTTTGTGTACCTAAAGATTTACACCTTGGGAGTCAACATAGTATTGGGGCATGTACATGGGAATTGGAGTCAAACAGCTCTAGGTTCAAGTACCAGTTTGTGAGCCTTGTGTCTTTGCACTAGTTAGTTACCCGTGTGAGCCTGTTACAACAATATGGGGTTGTTTCGAGGACCACATGAGCTAAGATATGTTAAATACCTGGCACAGTGCATATACACAACAAATACTAGTTTCTCTGTCATCATTTAATCCATTAGTTTCCATTTCACTAGCAGCCTTTGAGGATGGCAGACATTAAGGTGTTTTTAATCATGTTAAGTAATGTTACATAATAGCTTTACCTCTCCACCTACTTCTGCCCAAATTTCCCTTGAAAGACTACAGGGATGTCTTGAGACTGCATGAACAAAGTAGAAATTTCCTTCTGCTTGAATAAGATTTCTTGCAGCTATTATTTTTAAAAGTGAAAGAAGGCTGTTCCATTTATCTATTGCACGACAAATTATTTTAAAAAATCGCAAAAATTATTTTATTTGTATGGGGTCAGAATTTGGTGGGGTCAGAAACTCAGGCAGTGCTTGGTTAGGTGATATTTTTGCTCCATGTGGTATTAACTGGGGTCGCTTGGTGGCATTGAACTTGTAGCGTGGATGGTCTGGAGTTCAAGAAGGCTTCATTTATATTTCTGCCATCTTGGTGGGGACAGACGGAAGATGGTCCAGCTGAACCCCTCTCCCACCCAGTGTAGTCTCAGGGCCTCTCTACACGATTTTTCCAGCAAGGTAGATGAACTTTTTACATGGATCTAAGAGGCAGTGAGTGGAACTACCTGTCTTGTATAGCCTGGACCCAGAAGTTGGCAAAGCATCACTTCTGCCATATTCATTGGTCACAGCAGTCGCAGAATCCTTCTAGATTCAAGAGGGAGGTACAGATCCCACCTTTCATGCAATGAGTGGCAGATAATTTTCAGTCATCTTTAATCTGTTATGAAAGCACATGCTTGAAGACACAGGTCAAAGGAGCACAGTGCAGACCTTTATGAAGCATCTTTCTGTGACAGATAATTTGCTAGAATAGCTGATGACTTCTAGATCTGCAGCTGAAGAAGTTTCGATGAACCTTCCCTCTCCATTACTTGGGTGAAAGTGGACCTGGAATCCTCCAGTTGCTTCCATCATACTTTCATTTCTGCCATCCCTGATCTTGTGGAGTCAAGAGATATAATCTGTTACTCACGCATTACTCAAATCTCTACACAAGTCACCACTTATGGGAAAACTACTCTAGTCAAAACAGGAATAGCCAGCTTATCCTCCATCTGCAGGACAGGAATGTATTATTTGTCTTTAAAACTTTCCCCAAACTCAGAAGAAAGAGTTGTTACATGCAAAAAATTCAGAAGACAGTCTTCAGTAAATTGCAATTCTGTTAAATTAAGAAAAAAAAGGATGTGAACTCTTTAGGTAACAGTATTTAGACTTCATAGTTTTCAATAAAATTTAATTTATTAGTTGTTGCAACTAGAGGTACCTCAGATGCTGGGTGTGTTGCTAATCCTTTTTAACAAGTTAGTTGTTGGTTTCAGTGGCATTGGAGGGTAGTAAATAGCAGGCAAAGTTAATTATATCTTAGGTTAATTATATGTGTTAACTATAGCTAATTACATTATATTATACTACACTTCAAAACCTGGAGGTTGGTGTTAATTCATAATAGGGCGTGCCTATTATGCATAACACTAGAGATGCATAGTATTTCTAGTGAATCTTTTTTTTTTTTTTAAAGACAGTCTTGCTCTGTTGCCCAGGCTGGAGTGCGGTGGCGCCATCTCGGTTTACTGCAACCTCCGCCTCCCGGGTTCAAGCGATTCTCCTGCCTCAGTCTCCCTAGTCGCTGGGATTACAGGCGTGCACCACCATGCCCGGCTAAGTTTTGTATTTTAGTGGAGTTGGGGTTTCGCCATATTGGCCAGGGTGGTCTCGAACTCCTGACGTCCGGTGATCAGCCCAGCTCGGCCTCCCAAAGTGCTGGGATTACAGGTGTGAGCCACTGCGCCCAGCCTCTAGTAAATCTTTTTGTTTTGATGTGAATAAATAGAAAGCTTATAAAAAATAAAGCATTCAACCACTTCCCTTTCAATAGTCAAAGTTCAAACGCCAGAAAAGCTGAAATAGGTGATACAAAGTCATTCTTTAATATAGGCAGCAATATATTTTGAGAAAATCCTAAACTCCACTTACTGTCTGTCTTACTTATGAGTGCACCGAAGTATTATTGCCTGTAGCTGACATTGCGGTTTTACTGGTCAGGAAAATGATATAATTTTTCAATTCTAACCTAAAACCTGCTTTAGTACTAACCTGAGGAAATTATATGGTTGTTTATAAGCTAATCAAGAGCCCTTAAACTCCATTACATAAATGATACACTTCCCCTTTGTATTAAGGGACTAACGGCTTCGCTTTTCAACAAAGCTGGATCTTCTGGCACACGCTCAGAAGATAGCCAGTACTTCAGAGATAGATTGCTTTGAGGGCTCTGGAGCCGCTGAGGGGCACAGTAATCCTAATGAGAAAGGAAAAAGAGGACGCCTCTGGAGTTAAAATAAGACAGAATGCATCTGTGGAGAACGGTGACTGAAGACTGGCAGAATTCTCAGTATCTCAGGCCACTTATACACCGCGCAGTTTTCATTTGTATTTTGGAGGTGCTCTAGAAAACTTAGAAATGATTAGAATAAAAAGTATAGATACTTTTAACCAGCCCATGTACAGGAAATTCTGTTGGTGTAAAAACGGTTCTGCTGTTCATTTCTTAACTGCTTCTGTTCCGACTTTGTCAGATGTAGGGCGAGGTGGTGGTGGTGGTGGTGAGTCCTAATTTTTTGTATCTCTATCCAGTCTGGAAGTGTTTGGATTAATTTAAACCTTCATAACATTTGCGGAGAGGTTGGAGTGTTTTGTACATGTAGTGGGGCAGTGCCTAGCCTCCTGTGAGAGATTGATCATCTATAAACAATCCACACAAAACTCACTTGCCAGTGGACCGGGAGGATCGCTGCCATCCTTTCAGCAAAGAGCTAAACGAATAAGCAGAGATCCGGGCCCATCCATCCTCGCGCAGCAGTTTCTAAATTTTTACCCCGGCTTCATGAATGGCTACCAGCTGGCAGACACAACACTTTCATAATATTTGCACACAATTTATTTGGGTCGCTGTCTTTTCTTTCCTTTTTTTTTTTGAGAGAAACGGAGAGTCTCACTCTCTCATCCAGGCTGGAGCGCAGTGGTGAGATCTCGGCTCACTGCAACCTCCGCCTCCTGGATTCATGTGATTCTCCTGCCTCAGCTTCCCAAGTAGCTGGGGCTACAGGCGTGCGCCACTACGCCCAGCTAATTTTTGTATTTTTTTTTTTTTTTTTTTGTAGAGACGGGGTTTCACTATATGTTGGCCAGGCTGGTCTCGAACTCCTGACCTCAGGTGATTCGCCTGCCTCGGCCTCCCAAAGTACTGGGATTACAGGCGTGAACCACCGTGCCCGACCATTATGTGGGTCGCTTTCTAATTTCTTTCTCCGTTTGTAGCTGGCGTTGCCCGAAGGAGATTTCAGAGATCCCCTGGAGAAAGGGACGGGGGATGTAATTTTCCAGTAATTTCCAGGGGAAATCTGGAACAGTCGGGGGTAAATCTAGTGCCGTTTGCTTAAGTTAAAAGAAAGGCGTGGGGAGCCAGGTGGTGCCCTGGAGGGAGGGCCGCGCAAGACGAGACCAATCTCTGGGACAGGGGAGAGCGGGACTACTGAACGCAGGGGATTCCGCGGAGCCTCCAGCTCCTGAACGTCCACCTTCGGCCCAGCTGGGGGACGCGGTCTCGGGAGGAAAGCCCGGAATCCCGAGCCGGCCAGCCGCGATCTGCGAGTAACGGAGCGCGTGGGCACGCGCGCGAAGGCAGAAGCGGGCCGGCGTCTGTCCCTTTAAGGGGCTGGTCTCCCGGCGCCGCCGGCCCAGACGCCGGGACGTGCCGGGGCCGCCCCGCCCCGAAGCCGCCCGTTTCCTGCCGAGCGGCGCGACGGCACCTGAGCGACTGCGGCGGGCGGCGGCGGCGCTCGTGAGCGGCGGCCGGGCTGTAGTGCCGGCGCCGCCGGTCTTCCCGTCTCCTTCCCCGGCCGCACAGGGCTGAGGGAGAGGCAGGTCCGCACCGGGTGGGCACCGGCGGCAGAGCGCGGGGGAGGCGGCGCCGGCCGGGGTCCTGGGGCAGCGGAGGCCGCGCCGGGCTGGGGGGCGCGGGCGCGGGGTCCGACGCGCCGCTGGCTAGGCCTCGGGCATCCGGTCGCCGCCGCCGGGCTCCTGCTGGGGCCGGGACGCAGCAGGGGGCGGGCTCGGAGGGACCTCCTCGTCCTCACGGGGCCGCCCCGGGTTCGACCCCGGCTCTGTCGCGGAGCCCGGGGCGCGGCCGAGGGATACCCCCCTTCTCCCCAAGGACGACTCTCCCGAAGGCGAGGTCGACCCAAGAGGGCCCTGGGGTGACCGAGGCACCTATTTTTAGCCAGGCCTGAGGCCCCGGGAGGGAAGGCGGATTACCGTCTCCTCGGCCGGTGGACGGAGGCAGCGCGTCTCCCGCGGCGCCCCCGTGCCGGAGCTGGGCCACGCTTACGCCATGCTGGAATTCCAGTCTTCGCCGCTGCCTCCGGCGGCCTGGGCGCTCGCCCCCTTCCCCGGCGCCCCTCCCGCTGCCCTTTGCGAGTCTCTAGGTCAGGGCGGGAGGCGGTTGGGCACGGAAAGCAGCGTTGGGGGGACTTTGGAAAAATCCGTGGACCACCCTCGACACCGGCGAAGTTATCACTTCCTCTCCCCGAGGGGTGTGTCTTCTTAGCGATTCGGCCTGACCCCTTCAGTTTCCAACAGTGAGACTTTTGGCCTTGGGGACCTCGCCGGAAAACTACACGGGAAGTCTAGAGAAGTCGTCTGGCTCTCAGCCATACGCCTGGTGTGGGATGTGCAGCCCCGCACGCTGGCAGTGAAGGCGCTGGGTGCACTAGAAGTGGGCAGCCCCGGACGCAGGCAGCGGCGTCCCAGCCTGGCCCAGCTGCACCTTGACTAGGTTAGGTTAAAAGTAAGCTGTTCAGTGTTGGCCCTTCTTTCTTCTGGGAGGAAGGAGGAATTTAAATTCAGAACTGTGTTGTCAAACGAATTCCTTAGCAGCTATTTAAGTTAGTAGTGCTTAAAGAGCTACAGTTGAAGTTAACTGTTAAGTTGTGTGTGTGTGTGTGTGTGTGTGTATGTGTATGTGTATGTGTGTGTGTGTGTTTTGAGATGACTTTGTGGAAAGCCTTGAGAAATATAGACACACATAGCCAGCCTAGCCGAAGATAAGCATTTTCAGGTGAACTAAACGTTCTGAATTGTGTAGGAGTTGACTTAAAGTTAGAATTTTTGCTAAATCAGGTTGCATTTGTTTTCCTTAGCTTACTTACTTAGCAGGCTAATGGCAACAGTGTCTCCAGTTGGGTCCAGAGCAATTGCTGGTGAGACTGGGGATAATATTCCTAGGAACAACACTAAATTACTCTTGAGTATTTTGGGTATACATGCCTTGCAGTAGACTTTCATATGTGATGTGTTGCCAGATAAAAAAGGCTTTTTTTTTCCTCCTTTTTCCTTTTGTCTTTATTTTAGGAATCTAACCTGAAATAGCTGGGTCTGTTGATGAGTTCCCCTTCCACCTCGAGTTTCAAATGTCTCTTCTAATTTTTTAGCCTTCAGCAGACATAACAATACCTTATCTAGTGAGCTTAGAGAATAAGGTGTTCTACTTAATTTACTTGAGGCTGATAATGAATTTGAAAATATAACAAGATATATTGAAAAATTTTCTTAATACTTGAAAATTATAAAGAATATCAAGTATTTAACTCTTAATGATTCAGGGTCAGCATTATGAAGAGACATTTACGATTTTGTTTCCAATTTAGATCTTTATATATTTTAATACCAGTAGTCTCTTCTGTTTGATATTGTGTTTTTCCCTAAAAATGTCTCACGTCAGGCTCCCTTCTAGTTTACAGGCTTTAATCTGCTTTTGGTGGGGAGATCGTTTTAATAATTATATTTTTAATATCAGTCAATATGACTTTTAAGAGCCTAAAAAGTGAAAATCTTTTTGAGGCTTAACTTCTAAAGAACCCATGTTAAGATTGTCACTGTTGTTAAGTTCTTAACTTGAATTTTAAGTTATGGTTAAAAGTTCTTAATCAGTCTGTCATGGTTAAGATGACACATAGAATACTGAATTGTAATTTTTTTAATAAAAGTTGAATGTGTCTTATACATTTAATATGTGTAAGTTAAGTTCTTAACTTGAATGGAAGATGTATTTTTAATTGTGTGCTTATAATTTTTATAGCAAATGAAGTTTTAACCTAAAAGATCTCCAATGCTGTGTTAAAATATAAAATTGTTGATGAACTTAAATGGTTCTAGGAAGGTTTTGGTTCTCTTGGGAATCTGACCTAATATGTAACAAGGAAATGAGAAAAATCATGCTTTGCAAGATCATTCATATATTTGAGAATACACCTTATGACCTGCTTGTTCTCTGTACTGTTTTTAGTGACTTTGAAGGTAAATCCAGAGTATACTTAGAGGATAGAAGCAAGTAACTATTTCTCTGGAAGTGACATTGATGATCACTCATGCTCAAAGAGAACTGCATTTCATTGCTTCCTCTTTCAGTTCCTGTGAACATGACTTTGAGTGTCCCAATCAAAAAATGTAATTTATTTTCAAATCATCGGGAAAACATTGGTCTAGATGAGATTATAAACCTTTTCCCCACCTCTGTAAATAGAAAATTAAACAGTAAGGGGAAGAACCTTATGTGCTGTGAACTAAGGAGTTTAATATAACCTTCTGTGTCTGAGGTCTAGAGAAAGAGAAATAATGACAGTTTACAACTGTGTGCCAAGCTGTTGTGCTTGAATGTGTTTTTGGTCTTTGACAGAGATAGCAGTGAAAACTAGGCTATTTTTCTTTTTTAAAAAATGGTACAAGCTTTTAATTGGTTTTATGTAAAAGAAAATAGGCAAGATATACTTTTAATTCTAACAATAGTTTTAGTAGATACTCTGATAGGAAATATAATATTCCTAGGAAATGTGTAAGACATAACCTAAAAAAAGTTGTGATTTAGTATTTTACGAGTCATCCTAACTACTACAGGATGATTAAGAACTGTTCCATAACTTAAATATAGTTTCAGCAAAGTGATTTATACACTAAATTTAATTTGTTTGTGCACTTCTTCCAGGACATTCTGCTTTTTGGGCTGTCTCATTACTAATTGCTTTGTTAGTTCTATCTTACATCTTCTACTTTTAAAGTTGACTTGCTCAGTCCTTGTTTCACTTTTCTTTTTATATTCCTCTGACAGTCTTATCCAGTGTCATGGTTTTAAATACCTATATGCTGATGGCTCCCATATTTATATTTCCAGCCCAGACTTTCCACATATCCTGTTAGGCCTATCCAGTTGGATGTGCAGTGGTCAGCTCCAACTAAACTTCCATATTTTTCCTCAAACATGTTTGATGTTTCCATCAAACATTCAGGTGAAAAAACGTTGGAGTCATCCCTGACTGACTTCTTTCACACTTGGCATTCTGTGCTCTGTCTTATGTTGAAAATATAACCAGAATCCAGTCAGTACTTATTGCCTCCACTGCTCACCAGCCTGGTCCAAGCCATTCTTATCTCTTACCTTGATTTCTGTAATTCACCTCCTAACTGATCTCCCTGCCTCTGCACTCTCTACAGTCTTTCCAACACAACAACCGGATCATATCACTTATCTTCTCAGAATGCTACAGTGACTTTCTCTATGCAGAGTGAAAGCTGAAGTTCTTATGTCCTTAAGGCCATACAGAATCTGGACACTTCCACTCTCCCCATTCCCCCTTACCTCTAAGGTTAGCTACTGTCTTCCCTCTGCTTATTTCCTTCTGGCCCCATTGGCTTTCCTAGGGGCAGCTACATGTCAGACACTGCACTAAACACTTAGTCTCCATCAATAAACAAAACAGACGAAAAGCTCTGCCCTGATAGAAGTTATGTAATAGTGTGTGTTTGAGGGGAAGAGATAATAAACACAATCAATGAGGAAATTATATACTGTTTACTTCTCCTGGCAAGAAGGTGACAAGTGCCATGGAGAAAACAGAGCTGTGTTTTACACTGGCTGCTGCCCCTCCTTAGATCAGTGTTTTTTCTGAAGATACATGCATGGCTTGTTGTCTCCGTCCAGTCTTTGCTTTTTAAATGTCACTTTCGTAAAAAGATCTGCCTATTTTATTTAAAACTGCACTCCCTTAACATCTGATTCTTGTACTTTGCTCTGTTTTCTTTATAGCATTTGTCACCTTCTGTTGTACTGTATAATTTCCTGATTGTGTTTATTGTCTCTTCCCCATAACCCACAAACAACAGTGTTACATAGCTTCTATGAGGGTAGGCTTTTTGTCTCTTTTGTTTATTGATGATTCTTTAAGAGTTCAGAGCAGTGTCTAGCATGTAGCAGGTCCTCAATAAGGATTTGTTGAACACAGTAATTAAATCCTGGCTGGGTGTGATGACTCACATCTGTAATGCTAGCACTTTGGGAGTCCAAGGTGTGTGGATTGCTTGAGCCCAGCAGTTTGGGACCAGCCTGGGCAACGTGGCAAAACCCTATCTCTAAAAAAAATATAAAAAGAGCCCGGCATGGTGGTGTGTACCTGTGATCCTAGCTTTTTGGGAGGCTGAGGTGGGAGGATTGCTTGAGCCAGGAAGGTAGAGGTTGCAGTGAGCTGAAATCGTGCGGACTGCACTCTAGCCTGGGTGACAGAGTGAGACTTCGTCTTAAAAAAACAAAAAATCTCTCATTCCCTCCTTTGATGGATACCTCATTATTGGATACATGTGGTTTTCAGTTTGCTCTTTTACTCTTTCAGGGATGGTCAGAGAGCGGAAGAAAGTAACATGGAGCCTTTGGGAATGATGTTAGAGTGTGGTGGAGACCGTCTTACATACCCCACATAATTAGGACCATTCGTTAGTTAATTCAAAAAGTTGATTAAAGCAAGGACTCAAAATATATGTGCACCTTAAATGTTTTCACTGAAAATATTTGATTTTACTTTTATTTACCTTTTTGTTTGTACTGATTTCTTAAAATAAAGGTTATCCTGATTTTCCTTTCATAGACTGTACTCTAAAAGCATTATCTATGATATCTAGTATTGGCTTCTTTAGGAATGAAAAGTTAGGAACTGGGAAACTCTCCAAGTACAAAATCTTTATAGATGATTCCAGTTATTCATCAAGGCCTTCCAAAGGATTTAATGCCATTTTTATAGAAATAACACCTTTTGACTCTATTTTCATATTTGATGGATATATAGAAATAAGTAAGTAGGAGAGTAACTGCTAGCCAGAAACAGCTTTCTGAAGACACCAGCCTATGTATTTTACAAAGGAGGAGAATGTCAGCTAATCCAGTAAGAGATCCTTTAAGACAGCTTCCACTTTGAATAGGTTTCATAGGGGCTGTAGGGTCATACCAGCCTATAATTACTAGAGGAGAATGTTATTTACTTGTACTTCTTTATTTTGACTCTGAGTAACATCTACAATTAGTTATCAGAACTTACGTGAATTCAAGTAAGTGTACATTGTCTATCAAGAGACATGATGTTACACTGCATTTTCACTGGAAAATGTGGGACAATTATTATTCTTACACATGAGTCATTGAGTTGTCAAGGAAACAGTCTGGTCTGGTATAATGAGCTGGAAGTCAGTAGTTAGGAGACCTACAGGTCTTAGACCTTATTAATTCTAAGGTTTTTTGCAAGCTCTTTATTGTCCAGTTCTTTAATTACATAATGTTCTGTGAGGTAGTAGAAACTGTGGGCTCTAGGGAGTCTGAAGACCTTGGGCTTGAATTTAGTTTTGCTAGTCAGTACTGCTTACTGCATGTGTGATCTTAACATATATTAACCTGCCTAAGGCCCAGTAAGACTGTCTTACCTCAGTAGTTGCCTCATAAATGATAGCTAACATTGGAGTACTTATTTGCCGTCAGACTCTAAATGCTTTATGTGCATTATCATATTTAATCCTCTCAACAACCTTATGAGGTAGGTACTATGTGGTGAAAACTAGGGAGACAAATAATTTGTTCAAAGACACAACAAATGTCTTTAGGAGGAGCCTTAATTTTAACTGAGGCATTCTGACTTGGAGCCCATTCTTACCCATTGAGCTGTTTTATAAGAATGCTTTCTGAAAAATAAAATGCTGTCCATGTGCAGCTGTCTACTGTTAGGCGTTACAAAGCTAAATTAAGGTTATAAGGATTCCACACCGCCCCCCCCCCCGCCACAGGAATTAGAAGATTAATTCTTAAAACTAGTGATTTAAATTTAAAGACTTGAAGTTTTTCAAGTGGAGAAAATAGTAAAAGCTACTTAAACCACGTGCTATAAAATGTTTTAGTTATATGGAAAGCAGTAGATAGAATGTCATCCTTTTAGTTTCCAAGAAATTTTTCTGGTTCATTTCCTACATACGTTCATTATGAGTTACTCTTGTGTGATCTTACAGGCATTCCTTAATGGCTACCTCAAAAAAGCCAACTCTGACCCTGCCTAAAAATGCGTATCCTCCTTATTCTTTGTCACAGACTTATTTTTCTTCTTTGCACCATCAGTCACAACCTGATGTTATAATATGCTTATTTCTTTCTTGGTATCTGCCTCACCTACAAGAATGTAAGCAGTGTGAGGCAGGGACTGTTTTGTTCATCACTGTGAACTATGTGTTTGACACTTAGGTAGTGCTCAATTTGAGTGAATGGATGGTCTGATGCTCGAAAATGATTGGGACTCATTGAGTCTTTTGCTTTACTTGCCATCCTTTATTAGCATGCCTAACTGAGTGGTAGTTGGTATGCCATATAAAGTGAAACTCTAAGAATAAGGGTTTCAGGTTTACTCTTGGGAGAGTGGAATGGAAAACAGTTTGAAACACGAATTTCAGCAAAATGCTTGTGCTTAGTCTCAGTTAATCTTGTTCATCAGTAATGTAAGTGTTCTGAGTGGAATCTCTACATAAATAATTTAGTGAATGCCTGTGTTTAGATCTAATTATCGTTTGAAATAAATTTGGACAAGCTAAACTGTACGCTGAAAACTCCCTAGTGTTCTGCTGTGTTGCAGAACATTGAAGATATTGCCTTAAATCTGTAATATCCACACAGATTGAATTCACTTACGTGCTGCCAGCCTGTACTTGCCTACTTTGTTGGGAAGTCATGTTCATTTGAAATGTTTCTGTAATTACTTTACGTAGTTTTCATAATCTGGATCTCTTCAGGTTGGCTAAATGTCATGATTTCTGTGAAGGGAATTCCTCAAGCTTGTATTTAGTGCTCTTATTTCTGGGTACAGTTTCAGGTACTGTGCTGTATAATCTTTATGCTTGGTACTCTATTGCTGGGGAGTCATTTCTTAAATAACTTCCAGTTTGACCTAGATGTTTGCTGTAATTTTAAGTTTAAATTGAATCCTTTTGTAAAAGTGGCTTAGTTCTTTTGCTCTTTTTCTTTTCTTTTAGTCTAAATAATTAGATTTAGTTATTTAGTTTTAACTTGAAGTATTTCTGAGCTTGAAAATTTTGGAGCACTTTTCAAGTGAAAAATACAGCTGACCTTTGGACAATGTGGGAATTCGGGGCACAAGCCCCCTGTGCAGTCAAAAATTTTTGTATAACTTTTGACTCTTCAGAAACTTAACTACTGGTACCCTACTGTTGACTGGAAACCTTACCAATTACATAAATAGTCAATTAACATGTATATTGTATATGTATTATATACTGTATTCTTATAAAGCTAAAGAAAAAATGCTAAGAAAATCATGAGAGACTGTGTTTACAATACTGTACTGTTTATTGATACAGTAAGTTTATATCATCTGTAAGATGAATCATCTGTCTGAAACAGTGAGCAACTGTAACTGCAGACCTCAGTCTACAGTACATATCAAGTAATTCAACTTTTACTTGTCATGACTGTTCTCTGCTTCTTGGGAGCACTTCCAGCATTACTAGTGGCACTTGGCATGGGTCCCATGGTGTTATTCAGGGTTTACGGTGTTGTGCTAAAATGATGAAAATATGTGAGAACTAAGATCACTTTTTACTGTGTTACTGTTACTGGAAGGACAGAATGCTCATGTGGAGATAATTAGAGTCATGGATAGGAGTCATGGATACTTCAGACACTTGAGCTCACAGTAATAGCAACAGGAGGTGGCTACAAAATTATTACAGTGGTACCATATGTACTGCAGTTAATTTTATGCAGTTGTGATTTAGTACTATATCTTTACATTTGTTTACATTTCCTTCTATTGCAAATGGCACCATGTACAGTCACCATGTAGGGTCTCGTTTGTGTTTGTGTAAGTTTTGATAAATTTTAACTTTATAATTTGTGTTATAATTTGTGTATATTTTATGGTAGTAAATTATAAAATAGACTGGTATCTACATATATTTTATGCATTAATGACATACCTTTTTCTTAATTTTTTCAGTATTTGTAGGCTATGGTTTCTCTGCGAGTTTTTTTCAAATTATTGCATTCTCCAAAAAATTTTCCAATGTAGTTACTGAAAAGAATCTCCATGAAGTGGACCCACATAGTTTAAACCCATAATGTTCAAAGGTCAGTTATACATTCAAGATTAGCCTTGGAATTATATGTAAAATAGAGCCCAGGCATTTACCTTGTCTGAGGTTTTGGGGAGAAAAGAAGTAATTCATAAATATAAGTTAGTTGTAAAGTGATGAAAGCCGAATTTTTGTCTGCTCTTCTAGGATTAATTACCTGGCATAAATTGGTAGTTGTATTTCATATCCTTTCAGTGTTATGTAACCTTTATTTAAGCAGAAAGTCCTGGCAGCGTTCAAAATAACATACTACTTTTGGTATAAAGAGATTCTTTTTTTTGAAACGGCGTCTCGCTCTGTCACCCAGGCTGGAGTGCAGTGGTGCAATCCTGGCTCACTGCAACCTCTGACTCATTGGAACCTCTGACTCACTGCAACCTCCACCTCCTGGGCTCAAGCGATTCTGCTGCCTCCCAAGTAGCTGGGATTACAGGCGCCTGCCACCAAACCTGGCTAATATTTGTATTTTAGTAGAGATGGGGGTTTGTCTTCTTGGCCAGGCTGGTCTCGAACTCCTGACCTCAAGTGATCCGCCCACCTTAGCCTCCCAAAGTGCTGAGATTACAGGCATGAGCCACCATGCTGGGCCAGAGATTCTTTAATTGTTATTCTTGGTTACTATATTTATCTGATTTGTTTTTTTTTTTGAGACGGAGTCTTGCTCTGTCGCCCAGGCTGGAGTGCAGTGGCGCGATCTTGGCTCACTGCAACCTCTGCCTGCAAGCGTTTCTCCTGCCTCAGTCTCTGAGTAGCTGGGATTACAGGCATGCACCACCACGTCCAGCTAATTTTTATATTTTTAGTAGAGACGGGGGTTTCACCATGTTGGCAAGGCTGGTCTTGATCTCCTGACCTTGTGATCCACCCGCCTTGGCCCGGGATATTCTTTCATCATGTTGTATGTCGCTCTAACTGATTTGGCTACTTCGTGTATGAATATTTTACAACCTGTTTCCTGTTGTTGGACATTTGGGTTTCTAGGTATTTTTGTTGTTAGTATACACAGTGCTGCTACGAACACCTTGAATAGCATAGTTCTATTTGTTGCACTTGTGTCTCTAGGATAGTGTTTTTTTCAAACTTTTTGTTACCACTCACAGTAAGAAACACATTTTAAATTATTACTCATTATATTATCAGGTATACTTACTATTCCATGCTATTCTGTTTCGTTAAAACTAAAAACGCTAGTCAAGACCTAAGTTTTATGCTAATCGCTAATGAGACTAGAGTGTAGATAGTTTTAGAGCTTATAACTAGCTAGAAATAGAATTGCTGGATTGTAGGAGACATACATTTTCAACTTTACTAGTTAGTGCTAAATTGTTTTCTTTCCAATATAAATGTACCAGTTTATTCCTGTCACCAGTATATATGTGTGATGGCTCCACATTCTTCCCTATACATGATAATGGCAGAAACCAGTTAGCCTATTGTGTGTGAATTGATACATTGTATGTCTTTGCATTTCTTTCTTTCTTTTTTTTTTTTGAGACGGAATTTCACTCTTGTCCAGGCTGCAGTGCAATGGTGCGATCTTGGCTTATCGCAGCCTCCCGAGATCAAGCGATTCTCCTCCCTCAGCTGGGATTACAGGCATGTGCCACCACGCCAGGCTAATTTTGTATTTTTAGTAGAGAATGGGGTTTCTCCATGTTGGTCAGGCTGGTCTCCCAACCTCAGGTGATCCGCCTGCCTTGGCCACCCAAAGTGCTGTGATTACAGGCGTGAGCCACTGCGCCTGGCCTTGCGTTTCTGATTAATGGGACAAAACATATTTTCAGCGTTTGCTGGGCACTAGTTTCCTTTTCTCTGAAATGACTGTTCATTTTTCTGTTGGGTTTATCTTTTTGGGTGGCAAGATTTCTTCATATGTTCTGAATACTAATTCTTTGCCACTTATGTATTATAAATGTCTTCTTTGTGGCTTGTCTTCTGACTTTCCTATGGTGTCTCTATTAAAAGTTAAAAATTTTAATGTATTTGAATTTATCAGTGTTTTCCTTTTATAATTTGTACTTTGTGTCTAGTTTAAGAAATTCTTCTCTGCCTCACGGTTATGAAGATGTTCTCACATGTTGTCTTCTAAAGTTTTATGTTGTCTCACAGTTCTTTCCTTTGAATTGATTTTTGTTTCTTCCCCTTTGTGCTGTTTTCTTTTCTCCAAGGTTTCCACTGCTTACCATTTCAGTTTTTAAGGGCTAAAATGTGTTTATTTATAGAGGCTTTGAAATAATACTTTGACAATATGGGGTTGTTTTTAATACTTTGACAATATGGGGTTGTTTTGAGGATTGCATCTACAACTTACTTTTAGAGTCACAAGAAAATAATTGCAGATGACCCTTGAACAACATAGGTTTGAACTGCATAGGTCCACTTATGCGTGGCGCAGGATGGTGAAACCTGAGTAGATGGGCTATGGGACTTGACTATGGGCAGATTTTGGTATATCTGTGTGTGTCCTGTAACCAATTTTTGATGCATACTGAGGGATACTGTATGTTTTCAAAAAGAAACTTTGGATAGTTATTCAGTAAACTTTGAAGTCCCTCCTTCAATCCCTATTTGACATCCTAAGTGTTTTGTAAATATTTGACAGTGATGCCAGTGTTTGCATGCGGTTTTCTTAAATTGTTTAGCACATATATTGTGAAGTAGATCTTTGTGCTTGGTATTTTGAATAAATATGGACAAACTTCTGTGTATCCAGCTGGTACTCAGAGTGTACTTACAGTATGAGGAATCAAATCCTTAATTTTGAAAAATTCTCACCTCTTTAAATATTGCTTCTTTTATATTCACTTTTCTCTCTTGTTAGACCTGTCTTGGAGTCTTAGTTTATCCCGTGTCTTTGATTGTTCTGTCATTTTTTTCTCTTCTCTGTGCTTCATACTAGGTAAATTCATTACTGTCTAGCAATTTACCATTTTATTTTTCTATTTTGTCTAGAGTGTGTTGTATCTGTTTAGTCTATATGCCAGTATCTATAATTTTGATATTTTAGATTTGGAATTGCTTTTTCATAATCACCGGTTTCAATTCTCTTTTTGTTTGACAACGCTTTTGCTACTTAGAAAATCTCTGTCTGTTCCTTTAACGTGTTCAAATTAAAAAATCTTTGTCAGACCATTTCATAAAACATCTGGTGTGAATTCATGTTTTTATATGATTGTTTTTTCTCATTAAATTTCTTGCTATGTTTTGGATTTTTAAAAAAACCTGATTTTAACATTGGACAGACTCATTATTTTGATGACTTTTGTGTTCAAATCAAAACCCTGATATTTAATCTTGTTTTTGAATTTACGAATTGATCAGAAATAGAC
>NW_016805762.1:2380951-2385495 GCF_001698545.2 Rhinopithecus bieti
AAAAAAACTTGTTAAACACTGTGAGGGTACCATTAACAAAATTCACACTGGGAAACTCTCTAGGACTAGCTTGCTTGGTTTTTGTTTTTTTTTCCCTCCCCAACTAGAAGTTCTAAGAATTGTAAGAAACTGAAAATAAAGAGATAGTTATAGTAGGTGAAAGGAGACAAGAAATATACCAGTCAAGGAATAACAAAATACTTACAAAGCAATTGGGGAATGTGAACGAACGCTGGCTTTGTATTAAGGAATTATTAATTTTTAATTTGCTGTGACATTGGATGTTTTGTTGTCTTTTTTTTTTCTCCAGGCTTGGAGCTTCTGTAAAGTTATAGCTCTGGATTTGCAGCGTCATTGTTTTTCTCCCCTCTCCTGCCCTCTCCTTTTTTACCTTTTATTTTTTTAAAACCTCTTTTACAAGCTGTGCAAATCCTGACCCCTTGGCATCAGGCAGTGAACCTGGTTCTGTTTTATTGCTGTTACTTTTAGAAGCTGAACTATCTAGCCATCTTCCTGGTTCCTTCTTCCCTCTACTCCACTTAAGATATGGGTTGCTACTTTGAATTTTTATTGCATTTCTCACCCACTATGATGTTTATCTTAGTTTTGAGTTTAGCCATATCTTTTAAATTATTTCCTTTTATATTCATGCAAAAGGTTGGTGCAAAAGTAGTATTTCACACCATTATTAAGTTATTTGGAGTAGGAGGATCCTTATTTGAAAGTGTTTATCTTCATTTCTATCTATCTTAGTCTTGTTTTTTGAATCCCAGCTTATGTATCCTGAGTAGTACTCATAGTGTATCCTGAGTGCTCTAGTTCAGTAATCTTTCCCTTCCTTTGCACAAATCTGTCTTTTAATCTTGTTGAATATTATTCAGCTCTACAGAACACATCTGATACTAGCATCACACTAATTTATGATTATATAATAGTTAGAATCCTTAAGTCTTGAAATGCGATTCTTGCTTTTGCTGCTTGATCTCACTCATCTTGGGTTTCTTCATTCTGTTTTGGAGTTGCTATTCCCACTCAAGCAGAGTAGATTTTTTTTTTTCGTTTTTTGAGTTTGGACTGGTATCCGTTGTTGTCTGAAATATTTTTGCTTGTTGTCTCCAACTTGAAAGTCAGATATTCGATGTTTTGAATTCATTCTTGAAAACCCTGCTGGTAATTTAAAAGCTATTAAATGAAAGCATATTTCCATTAATTTTAGTAGGGAATTATGATGCAATATTTCATCCCAAACAGTTTTCATACGTAGGTAAATATTAATCTAACAATGAAGACAAGTTTGTGTAGGTATAAACAATTTGAAAGTAAATACACTTTATACATAAAATATAATGTAGTATATTGAAGGCGAATTGTATTTGCCAAAGGAGAAAGAAAATTTGATGGTGGATGGTAGTGTGGTTGGTAGGGTGTCACTTTTTGGAAAGTCTGTTTCCTCTGTATTGTGTTTTTTCACCAATTCACGCGTTCTGGAGTTCAGAGTTATCTTGCATTCAGTCTGCACTTAAGTTGTCTGTGCAGAAAAGCACCACTAGGGCAATAACAGATAAACACAAGTTGTTTAAAACACGGGAAATGGAACGCAAGCAGAAAAGACAGAGTTGTAGGAGCTGGAAGCTCATTGACTTTCTTGCTCTGCGTATATACACAAAGCATATCTAGGTTCATCCAGTATACTGTATGTGCAGTATAGATCTGTTGCATATGATATACGCTGACAGGAAGTAATTATGTTGAATAAAACATTGAGTGTGTCTTTGCCTGAAATCATAAATGTTGAAATTTCACTCTACAGAATATTTATTTTGTGTGTGCTTAGGTAAACAGTCACTAATACCAAAAAAGGTCATTGCTTGAAAAGTGGTAATTTTCAAGAGCCATTTTGATGAAAACCAGTTAAACGAACAGCTCATTATGTGGGGTAAGTTTGTAGACTTAATAACGTGATATTCCAGCTTATCTGAACTAGTTGTCAGAATTTCTGCTATTCTAACCAGGTAGCTCAAAGGGTAACACAGGATAATACAAATCTTATGTTCTGAAACCTTTCGTTGGTTTGCCCTTTGTTCTCATCCACATTTGTAAACTGGCAAGATTATCTTTAAGTAATTGATTAAAATGTTAGTAAGGTCAGACTAAGAACCGAGTTTTTTGTACATTGTTAAGATACTTTCTAAACCATTAATTGGCAACTTTGGGATATTATTGTTTAACCTTTTAAATATTCTCCAATTTATGCCACTATTCAGCCATGTTTAGGATTTATCAATCTTGTCTCCAAGGATAGCTTGTTTATTGACTGTTGTAACAAAATCAGACATTCCATAATGTGTATTGGGTTTTCCTGATTTAGTAATCCTTTTATTTAAAAAGGTATTGGAGTGATTTTTTTTTTTTTAATAGTGACTGGTTTGGCGGCCGGGCGCGGTGGCTCACAGCTGTAATCCCAACACTTTAGGAGGCCGAGGCGGGCGGATCATGAGGTCAGGAGATCGAGACCATCCTGACTAACATGGTGAAACCCTATCTCTACTATAAATACAAAAACATTAGCTGGGTGTGGTGGCTGGCGCCTGTAGTCCCAGCTACTGGGAAGGCTGAGGTGCCTGTATTTTTTAGTAACATTGTCTGGATTTACCTAAAATAAATTCATCAATTTTAATTTGACTACTTTCTATTTTAGTACATGATATTTAATAGCTTTTCTTTTTTTTTTTTTTTTTTTGAGACGGAGTCTCGCTCTGTCCCCCTGGCTGGAGTGCAGTGGTGCGATCTTGGCTCACTGCAATCTCCGCCTCCCGGGTTCACGCCATTCTCCTGCCTCAGCCTCTCGAGTAGCTGGGACTACAGGCGCCCGCCACCGCGCCCAGCTAATTTTTTATGTTTTTAGTAGAGACGGGGTTTCAGTCTCGTGGTCTCGATTTCCTGACCTTGTGATCCGCCCGCCTCGGCCTCCGAAAGTGCTGGGATTACAGGCGTGAGCCACCGTGCCCGGCCTAGCTTTTACTTTTTTTCCCCTAACTCTTCAGGCATCTTCTAATAGTGAGGAAAGCAGAAGCCTTTCATGGAACTTTAAATGTAGGATCATGGCAGCTGTGTCTGCTGAAGGCAACATCTATGTTTGCATGGCTGTTGAGGTGGTTGTGTTGTAAACATGGATTCTAAGGATGACTATAGGATAGGAGCCTCTACTTGTGGCTATATTTTAGGTTCTGATAACTGATCACCTTTCAACCTCTTACTTCATATTTCTGTTGTCTGGAAGGCAGTCTTTGTGATCACAAATTTTGAAGGTTCATGGTATGCTGTGTTTTAATTATGTTAATTACATAATTTACGTACTTAAACCAACTTTCAGTTGGTGAAATCACACGGACTACTTTTTCTTGGAATTAGCTCCCTATGGTTGTTCTTAGTAAGATCTGTTCTCTCACTAATTTTTTGCCTAGGTTTCTTATTATTGTGAGTGATGTCAAAAGAATAGAACCTTTTTTTCTTTTTTTGACAAACTTTTTTTTTTTTTGCCACTGTAGACTTAAATACACTTTGTTAATATATGAAAGCTACACTTATTTCCAATTCAAGGTAATTATATCTGTACTTTTTGATGTTTTTTCTGTCACAGACTCTTTGCAGCTTCAAGAATAGAGCATTGTAATGAAGACCATATCATGATAAAACATCCTTGATTTTGTGTTTCAGAGTACCAGTGAACACAAATAGAATCAGTATATACTGTATATATGAAGGATTATTTTGAAAAAAAATCCAAAGGGAAGAACTCACAAGGAGCACCTATATAAAGTTATTACATATTTGACAACACTGTGTTGGACTCTGTTGGGCTCCCAGATAGGTGGGAGAACATGTATTTGAAAAGGAGAGTTACTCATTTGGCTTATACTTTTTGAGTAGTATACACTAAACTTTGTATAAGAAGTGAGTAAAAATCTTCAGTGAATGTTTTCTTAAGCCATAGTTCTTAAGGTACAATTTCAGGGAATGACAAACACATAAGATTGTATTAAAGCAAATGCCTCTTTATTTCAGTGAATCAGAATGAGAACATTTCTTAATTTTATCGGATTCTTCATTTGTACTTGTTTTTAGATTGTGTGTAAGATTTTGCTGTTTATTCACGATTTTGCTATTTGTGTAGATGTTGAATCTCTTTGCTTTTTCTTAAATAGCAATGATAGGAATTTCCCTGTGGAATATGAACATTAAAATTGAAATGTAGAAGGGCCAGCATGGTGGCTTATGCCTGTAATCCCAGCACTTTGGGAGGCTGAGGCGGGCGGATCACTTGAGGGTCAGGAGATTAAGAACAGCCTGGCCAACATGGTGAAACCCTATCTCTACTAAAAATAAAAAGATTAGCCAGGCGTGGTGGCGGGCACCTGTAATCCCAGCTACTTGGGAGGCTGAGGCCAGAGAATCACTTGAGCCTCGGAGGTGGAGGTTGCAGTGACCCAAGATCGTGCCCCTGCACTCCAGTCTAGGTGACAGAGTCAGACCCTATCTCAAAA
>NW_016805762.1:2387569-2395294 GCF_001698545.2 Rhinopithecus bieti
TATGGAATTGTTTTAAATGAGCAGTGCCTTTTCCTGAGAAAATGGGCTGGTTTGGGCATGATGAGTAAGCAAAAGTCTAAAAGATACTTTCAGCAGCTATCATCTCTGCAATTCCTTTTCAGTTTCTTGAGAAAGCTGTTCAAATGGATTGATCTATTCTCATGAAAGGGGAAAAAGTTTGATTAAAAAATAGAAGTCTCATTTGTTGTGACATGATACCTAATGGAGAAATTAAATTTCATTACTCATTTCTGGCATTAGTTGTCTTCATTTCAGATTGGGGTAGCAGTACTTTAGAATGGATATTGCTGAAGTAAGGGGTGTGTTAATAAGATGTGAGTCATAGAAATAACTGCCTTGCAGTTTAAAAGGAGAAATTATACCATAGCTTTGAAATTTTAGTGTGGTCTATAAAGTTAATCTTAGAAAAGATACTGTACATGAGATTCCCATGTTGAGGAATTCAGTGTTTGGATTTCCTGGATTGTTTTGTCTTTTGCTTACTTCGAATGTTTTTCCTCTTATTTTAAAAGATAATTATTTAATTGTGTTGTGCACTCCGGGGCCATTATACTTTTGGTGTAGTGACTGACTAGGACAATAGGAATTTAGATGAGTTTTTGCATTTTGATGGCCATTTCAGGAAATGGTTAATGCTTTGTCTATTTTTCTCATTGAGTTTTTTGTTTTTTTAAATCGATTGGTAGAATCATTTATTTTTAAAAATTCTTACTGCAAATGGAATATACTTACAAAAATTTAAACATATAGAACTATGTAAAATGAGCCTATGTATTTTCTTGTGTTTTCAAGTACTTTATATTTTTTCTTGTTTTCAGATAGATTTTTGCTCTGTCACGCAGGCTGGAGTGCAGTGGCGTGACCTTGGCTTACTGCAACCCTTTGCCTCCTGGATTCAAGTGACTCTCATTGCCTCAGCCTCCTGAGTAGCTGGGATTGTAGGTGTGTGCCACCACACTCAGCTAAGTTTTGTATTTTTGGTAGAGACAGGGTTTTATCATGTTGGCCAGGCTGGTCCTAAACTCCTGCCTCAAGTGATCCACACGCTGTGGCCTCTGAAGGTGCTGGGATTATAGGTGTGAGCCACCATGCCTAGCCCTCAAGTGCTTTATATTTTTTCTTATGTTTGAAACTTTATTTGAATGTTTTTAGTTGATTTGAATGATACAGCCTTCTACTGATTGGAAATAACTTAACAGTAAACTGAATTTTTGTATATATTTGGATCTGTTTTAGATTTTGAATTCAATTATTATTTTCTTATCTTTATCATACTGCAGTATGTTGCTGCCTTGCTATATTAGTTGAAACCATTTACTGTCTCATAGAATTCTGTGCATGTGTATATAAATAAAGAGTAAGTGCTCTGGAATTTTAGGAGGAGAACTAGCTGTGGACAGGGTGCTTGAGCTGGAAGAGTAGAACCACATGGAGGCTCAAGTTAGGCGTTTTGCTCTAGTTAGTTTTGTAGATACTATATCTTCCTTTCTCAGTGAGATTATAAATTCATTTAAAGTCAGCAAATTTATTTGTGAACACTGTTAAATACCCTGCATTCAAAAACCTAAGTGGAAAATTAAAACGAGTGCAACTTAAACAAAGAATGAAAACTACAACAATAATTGTAATGTGTTTTATAAGACTTTCAACACTGGTTTTTTTGTTTGTTTGTTTTTTTGTTTTTTGAGACAGGGTCTCCCTCTGTCACCCAGGCTAGAGCGCAGAGGTGAAATCATGACTTACTGTAGCCTTGAGCTCCTGTGCTCAAGTGATCTTTCTGCCTTGTTCTCCCGAGCATCTGGGACTACAGGTGCATGCCACTACGTCTAGCTAGTTTTCTATTATTTGTAGAGACAGGGTTCTGCTATGTTGCCCAGGATGGTCTTGAACTCTGGGCTCAAGCAGTCCTTTCTCCTTGGCCTCCCAGAGTGCTAGAATTACAGGCGTGAGCCACCATGCCTGGCCACCATCTTTTTTACACTTATTCTCTGCTTATGACTTTGCTTCTTATTTCATAAAGAGAATCGTAGCATTAGGAACAGAATTTTCACAAGCGTCTATACCATCTGCCTCCTTTCCTGTCCTGGGTCTGTGCTTTTGTATTCTTCCTTCTCTGTATTCCTACAGATGAACTGTCTGTGGTACCATTATAAGGCCAGTCAGTCTATCTCCTTGTCCAAATTCTGTCCTTTCTTGCTATTTGAAAACATTGCCTCTCCTGCATCATTAGTCTTTCCCTTTCTACTGAATCGTTTTTTTGTCAGCATATTATCATGCTGTAATTTCTCCCATCTTTAAAAACCAAACTCTTAACCTCATATTCTCCTCCAAGTTCCATCTTATTTCTCTGCATCCTTTCACAGGAAGGCTGCTTCAAAGAGTTGTCCACGCTTGCTAGAGTTCTTCTAACATTTAAATTCGTTTCAATCAGATTTTGATCACCACTACTCTACTGCTTTGGTTAAAGTCACCAGTAACGTCTCTGTTACTAAATTCAGAAGTCAATTACTAGTTTTCATTGTGTTTTACTTACCAACCCCATTTGACAAAATTGATCCATCTCTCCTCCTTAATAGACCGTATTCATCTGGCATCCAGGACAGCACACTCCTGGTTTTCTTTCTACCTCTCCTCTCTCCCTCGAGAGTTCTTCATCTTCCTGTTGTTGAATTTCAGTGCTTCAGTCTTGAGACCTGGTCTCTATTTATACCCATTTGTTTGGGATTTTATCCAAGTTTATGGCTTTAAATATAATCCATTTGCTGAATACTTCCAAATTTATATCTCTAGCCTTCACTTCTCACGTGACAACTCTTTTATTTAGCTGTCTACTGGACATCTCCACTTACCTAAAACCTAACTCCTTATCTCAACCTTAACCATCTCCCTGCCACATTCCCCTATCTCAGTAAAGGGCAGCTCCTTTGTTTTTGGCCTAGTCTAAAAGCTTTGGAATTGCCTTTGGCTTTGTTTATTTTCTCATACCCTACATCCAGTCCATCAGCAAATCATCTTGGCTCTACCTTTATAAAGTATCAAAAATTTGACCACCTCACCTGCTACCATCATCTCTAAATTATTTCAGTTGTCACCTAACAGTTTTCCCTGATTTCACTTTCTCCCTACACCCTTCCCTAGTCACACCTCTCCAGTAGTTTTCCCATATTACTGAGAGCATTAGCCACAATCCTTTTCCTGTAAGAAACAACATGAATTGTTAACCACATCCCCTCTCCCTTTCAAATTCTCTTTGACCTCATCAGTTTATCCTTCTGTTCATTCTGCCTGAACCACGTTGTCCTTACTGCTCTTACTCATATATAGCAGGTATGTTACTGTCTCATGGTCTTTGTGCTTGCTCTTCCCTCATTCACTGTATTTTGCTCTTCACTTAGATACGGATAGCAACATGGCTCTTTCACTTATTTCAGGTCTTTATTGAGATGTCATTTTTTAAAAATGAAATCATCTCTGACCATTCTACTCTAAATTTTAACCATTAGGAGTTTGAGACCAGCCTGGGCAACATGGCAAAGCCCTGTCTCTAAATAATTAAAAAAAAAATAAATAAAATTTAACCACTGTCCACATCTTCCTGTTCTCCCTATTTCTCTTCCCTGCTTATCACTATTCTTGCTACTTATTGCCCTTTCATATACTGCATACTAATTGTTGGTCTGTCTTACCACTTAGTAGAATGTTAGCTCTGTAAGTGCAGGGTTTGTGGCCCTTTTACTGCTGTCTACTCAGAATGTCCTAGAGCAGTCCTGACATATGGTCAGTGCTAAATAACAAATGAATAATAAAGACTTATTGTGGAAGAGAGTTGAAATTACATATTCATAGGTTTGATTTAAGCTGGGTTTTGAAGGTTAGGTGGAGATGTCATACAAAGGACAAGGCAAAGATTTTTAGATTTGATTGCAGGGATAAGGTGAGGTGCTTTAAATGGAACTTTAGAAAGTGGTTCCTCTGATTGCCTGATTCAGAATCCATAGTAGCCTCCTCCTGCTGATTTTTCCCACTTGGTTGACTGCTGATCTTTTCTAGCTAGTGGTCCCATATTTTCTTCAAAATCTGATCTACAACTCCCAGATAGGGATGTATTCCTATATTCTTAATCTTGGCAAGGGGTTTTCTCATTTATGGAACCTTCCAAGCATGACATGTGGGAATTGTCTTACTAGAGTCCTCACTCACTTTCAGATAGTTGAGTTTTCTTGTTAGTTGTTCCAAGTATTTCTGTGTTGAAATTGATTTACTGTCATCAGATCTACTTAAACTGTTGAAAGTCATTTTAATTGATCTCCTTGCAACTATTTTTAACCTATCCATTTGGTTTTATTTATATGTTTATTTTATTTATTTATTTATTTATTTATTTATTTATTTATTTGAGACGGAATATTGCTCTGTCGCCCAGGCTGGAGTGCCGTTGGGGATCTAATTCTTCAGCTTGTTTCTTCTGCCTCTTGTTCATGATGGCTTATCACATGTTCTGTTATTTTTTTGTGGGCTCATATCTGGATAATAATTTTTAAAAACCTTAAGGAGCCTGACTTGGGGAAGGATTCCACGGAAGAGGTTATGCATTTGCTTCTACCATGGGTACTCTGGGCACCACCAACGGGGAACCACTGACATTTTTTGGCTGGCATATCCAAGATCATGCAAGTAGTTTGGACCCTAAAGCCAAGTGAGAAGAAACTCATGGTTAAAATTTTTAAGTAAGACTGAGTGAAGGCCGAATTGGAACTAAAAGTCAAGATTCTTGCCTTCCATTTTACTGCTTCATTATATTGCTATTTACTAATCTTAAAATAATTTACTTTTGCTCGGGATGTATCTACAATATAACACACATACTATATTCGAAGGTTATCAACTACATGATACCTAATATTTAATTTTAGCAGGAGGAGTTCATTGTAGCTAAACCTTTTGCAGAATGGAAATTTACCAATAGTAAACTTTTTGTCACTGTAGAGTACTTAACCATAAATCATTTTTCTTAAAAAAAGATGAATGTGTCTGGTTAAAAAAAGTGAGATAGTATTGTGGGTTTAAAGAAAGGTAAACGTGGTATGAAGAGTGGCACGTTTGGAATGCCAAGTATTTAGATTCAGTGTGATCAGATTACAGATAGCTTTTTTTGTTCTTGTTGTTGTTTTAACCTATGAACATTATTTTTACAAATAACCTGTAATAATAGCTTTCAGCTTAGGCCTCACAGCTACTTCTGTCATATTTTAACCGTATTCAAATAACGAAATCAAGTTCTTATAGGCTGCTCTGGGAGCCTGTATATCTTAAGGGTGTATTCGTTTAGTTGTCCATTGATTTATACCGGAACTTTTATGGAATTTTGCATTCCTATATTGAAAATTACCTTTCCCTCAACTTACTGCTTTTGTTTTTTTCAAATGTGTCTGCTTGCTTTGTATGTTTTTTGGTGGAAAAATACTTTCACTGTGTTCAGATTTCAGTCTTGAATTTTGATTTGTTAAGTTTTTGCTAATGGTTTTTTTGAGTCACCCTGACTGATAAAATTGTGTCAATTGAAGTACAGAAATATTGATAAAATTTTTTTGTGTCATTTGCTTTCAATATTTTTAATGTGAAGAAAAGGATAGCAGAAGCAAGAGCAAATGAAACCCTATAGTAAGAAAATATAATTCAAAATTGTTGTATTACTTGAAATGTAATAGTATACTTATCAAACTGCCTCAGTTTTTTCTCATAATATGAATAATTCTTATGTTTATATGTTTAAGCTGTTGAAGTTTAGTACTGTGCATTCAGGTTGGTTACTTAAATTATTGTTTTAATGTGAAATTGTAAAAGTTGAACAGTTAAACAGTAAAATGTTTGTAATAATCTCCCTTCAAAAAAATGTAATGATTCTCATTTTTTAGGTATCATCTATGAGTGTATATAATACTCAACACAAAAATTTTAATCTTTCTTCTATGTAATGCATTTTGCTGCATTACAATCTTAATTATTTTAAATGGTCGTATGATGTTTCTTCACATGTCCCACACTGAAACAGTTTCATTGTTTTATTATATAAACAGTGTGGTCTGTCTTGTATATACATAAATATATTATCCTTTTTGGTTAAGCAGTTCTATTGAAAGTCTAATAATTGCCACCAGATTTTTATATCACTTAAAATTTTAGGTTTCACCTCTTTGTTATATTAGTATAAACGGGTCATTGTGCCTTCTGAGAAGTTTATAAAATTTAACTCAGTGATGTGTCTCAGTTTTTATATGAACAAATGTAAGTTATAGGAGGGCAAGTAAATAGAATTTTGAAACTATTTGATTAGTATTTGTATTACGTACTCTGGTGAAACACAACTTACATATCATGCATGTTAACTTATTATAATTATTTTTGTAGTTCTTTTAAGATAGGGCAGGAATGAAAACTCTCATTGTAGAGCAGGATTTTAAACTTGGGGCCTGGGCATATTCTTCAGGGAATCCAGAAACCTTCTGGAGATTATATGTAAAACTTAGTGAGTGTGGATACTTTTTTTCTTTGAGAAAGAGGGTCAGTATCCTTATCAGTTTCTTGAAAGATTTATGTCCAAGTAAAAGATAAGAGACAATGGTGTGGAATGTGGTTTTAAAATAGTTTGGACTTACTTTCCTATCATTCCATGGATATTTGTCTCCTGGTTCTCTTGACAGAGAAATCCTATTTACCACCACTGGCTGTTTATTGCTTTCAGATTGGAATCTATTATAACTTGTGTGTGATGAGGTTAAAGAGGTAACTAATACTACAAAGGGTTAGCCAGGCTAGGTGGTACATGCCTGTAGTGTAGTTGCAGCCACTTGGGAGGCTGAAGTGGAAAGACCTCTATAGTTTGATGCTGCAATGCACTAGCATAGGGATTGTGAATAGCCAATGTGGTCCAGCCTGAGCAGTGTATATATAGAGACCCCATTTCTTAAAAAAAAAGTGTAAAAATATTATAATTTTTTTGTAATAACTCAGGTTGTGAGTTAGCAAAAATCAGCAGTGTTAATGATTTCTTCCATGTGTGAAAGAACAGCGTCTACATGTTCCATTTTTCAACTCAACAAACATGCATTGAATTGCATACTGTGGACTTAAAAAATTTTAATGACCTGGTTCTTATCACCCAGAGCGAAATTAACGTTTTCTCAACCTCTTTCCTTTTATTTTTCAATTTTGCCTCCCTGCTTTTAAATCTTTCTGTGTTTGTTCTTCCCTGAATTTTCCTGTTTCATTTTCAGTTCCTATTTGTCTCTTGTTTTTTCCTCCGTATGTAATTCTGATGCTCGTGGGTATAATGTGAATCTGAGGTATATTAATTGGTATGGTAGTATTTATTCAATAGACACTCATGTTTTGCCTTTTTAAAATAATATTTTAAGAATTTCTCATAAACAAAGTTTAAAACTAGCGTATTAAGGCAAATGAGACTGTACCCATGATTTTGGCATAATTCCTTAGTTACTGAACTTGCGTATATAAAATGTTTCGATCATATAAATACATATGATTTTGACTTTTTAGCAGCATTGAATTGAAGTTTTAGGTTCATGGTTTAATACCTGTACTTTGAGTTGATATTTGCTGATTGAAAACATTCTGATGTTGAATGTTTTCTTTTTTCAGTTTTTATGTAATGTTGCTGTGAACTTTTTTTTTTTTTTTTTTTTT
>NW_016805762.1:2395516-2406116 GCF_001698545.2 Rhinopithecus bieti
TTTTGGTTTTAAAAAATTTTTTTTTTTAATTTTTTTTTTTTTGTTTCTTTTAAATTTTCTTTAAATTTTTTTTTTTTTTTTTTTTTTGAAGACAGAGTCTTGCCGTGTCGCCCAGGCTGGAGTGCAGTGGCGCGATCTCAGCTCACTGTCACTGCAACCTCTCCCTGCTGGGTTCAGGTGATTCTTTTGCGTCAGCCTCCTGAGTAGCTGGGTTTACAGGTGCGTACCACCACGCCCGGCTGATTTTTATACTTTTAGTAGAGATGGAGTTTCACCATGTTGATCAGGCTAGTCTCAAACTCCTGACATCCAGTAATCCGCCCGCATTGGCCTCCCAAAGTGCTGGGATTACAGGCGTGAGCCACCGCGCCTGGCCTGTGAACATCTTTCTATATGTTTTTTTTTCTTGCAAATAAATTCCTAAGGATAAAGAATTGGGATTATTGAGTAAAAGAAATGCAAACATTTTCTTCTTTTTTATTCTTCTAAAAAAAGCAGGATACATGTGGAGAACGTGCGTGTTTATTACATAGGTATATGTATGTCATGGTGGTTTGCTGCACCTTTTGACCCATCCTCTAAGTTCCCTCCCCTCAATCCCCACCCCCCAACAGGCCCTGGTGTGTGTTGTTCCCCTCTCTGGGTCCATATGTTCTCAGTGTTCAACTCCCACTTACGAGTGTGTTTGGTGTTCTGTTCCTGTGTTAGTCTGCTGAGGATGATGGCTTCCAGCTTCTTCCATGTCCCTGCAAAAGACATGATCTCATTCCTTTTTATGGCTGTAGCAAACATTTTCTTGATTCTTAATCTCTTTGTGTCTATGTAGGTTCCTCTAAATGCATAGTGAGTCTCACATGAGCTCAAGTGAAGGTGAATTGAATTGCGTGAAGAGGGACTCCCATGAAAATCCAGAGACAGAAAGCTTGATTCCTTCAGGCCTATATATGGGACCTGGAAAAGGAAACTAGAAAATCATTAAAACGTTTGAAGAATCGGTGTTTCAGAATTCTTGTGGTCTCATAGCCTCTCTTCTCCTTGAACATTTGCTACTGTTTCTTTCTATGCAGGTGAATTTGCTGTGCTTGATCATAATTTCTGCTTTCCTAAGACCTAGGTTTGTACAGGGCTGCAGCTTATTCATATAGGCCTTTTTGACTTTTGCCCCCTTTTTCATCTTCTGTTACTGCTGCTAAGTGCCTCAGTGCCTCTTCTTCACCAAAACAAAAATTTGAAGCATTCCAACTCATTGTTTTTTGCTTTTTCTCCCTTGGCTCCCCAGCTTATGTTGAATAGGCTGTGTATTCTGTGGATGTTATGTTTGAAAAGAAAATTCTGGGCTCTTTAAAAGCATTCCTGGGTGACGAATCACACTTACGCAGGCCCAATAAAATATGTCTAATTTTAAAACCTGGTCATTTCATGTTAATTTGAATTATCAGGGAAACAATTCTGTATGGAGTTTCTTTTAGTATTTTGTTAGCACATGATTCCTTTTCCCCCTTAACGTGTTAAAACCTTGTCTTAGTAAATCTAGGGTTTAACTAAACTATTTAAAAATTGCTTATGGAAGTATGAAATGTTACTTCAGTCATACAGATTAATAACATGTCTGTTGAACAAACGACAGTCATTCCTTGGCATGTGCGGGAGATTGGCTTCAGGACCCCCGCATATACCTAAATCTAAGCATGCTCAAAGTCTTGGAATAGTCCCTGTGGAACCCAAGTATACAAAGTTGGCCCTCCATATACTTAAGATTTCATGTCCAGTGAATACCGTATTTTCAGTAACAATTGGTTAAAAATAAAATCCATGTGTAAGTGGACCAGTGCAGTTCAAACCCGTGGTGTTATAGTTCTGGCAAAGTCTTATATTCAATAAACTCACATTTGTCCAATTTAAAATCAGATGTTTTCTTAGGTGTAAAATAATTCTTAGAGTAAGTCCCCTGTTTAGGTAGAATTGGTTTCTTTATCTAATCATTACGTATCAAGATTCTCCAAATCAATAATTTGAAAACTTTAAACATTCTTAGATTTATTTTTACATTAAAAGTGCAGAAATTAACTTTAATTTGCTTTATCCAAAACATGTCCTGATGTTTAATTATATCTGTATTATATACCTTGTCTTTTTCTACAACACACTTGAGATGACATAAGAATACAAGTCACTTTTATGTGGCTTATGCATGTTTGTAAGGAGCATCAGTATGTAGAATCTCAACATCAGAATAATTTTTACTTTGAGATTTAGGGGAAACTACCCTTCACGTAAGTGATACAATATCTGTATTCGAGGCAGATGTTGGTAGTGAAGTTACATCTTTCCTCCCTGCCGCCATACTTACTGAGTCAATCTAAAAGTAGGGCCGATGTTCTATTGATGAGGTAAAGCCTTTTATTTAGCAATTTAGGTAGGATGTTGATGGCCGCCTCGCTTTGGCTGTATAACTTGTTTTGTGCAGTATGGGGTGCCTTTAAAAAACTGAGATAAGTTCCTAACTTGTAATTTATTTCACTACTTTATTTTTTTTGAGACAGGGCCTTGCTGTGTTGCCCAGGCGGGAGTGCAGTGGCAGAGTCACAGCTCACTGAAGCCTTGACTTCCAAGGCTCAGGTGATCCTCCCACCTCAGCCTCCAAGTAGCTGGGACTACAGGCTCATTTTAACTAAGCCCAGCTAATTTTCTTGGTGTTTTGTTTTTGTTTTTGTTTTTTGTAGAGACAGCGTTTCGCCATGTTGCCCAGGGTGGACTGGAACTCCTTAGGCTCAAGTGATCCATCCGCCTCAGCTTCCCAAAGTGGTGGGATTCAGGCGTGAGCCACTGCGCCTGATCTGTAATTTTATTTTAATGCCAAATGCCACATCCTAACATTTTGATTTTGATTTTATTAGATTTTTATATCCTTGATAGATCCCACCACATCATGAGGCTGAGAGTCACTGGTGTAAAGATGCAAGCAGTTTGTGACTGGTCTTAATCTGTAAATAAACCACCTCTTTTTGTGTGTGTGTGTGTGTTTCAGAATATGACACTTTTAATGAATGTCCATTGAGTTGGTAATAGTGCCTCTTTGTTTTCACATGTAGTTATCAACACTGTGCAATAAACAAAAAAATTTAACTACTGATAAAATACCAAAAGTGGATATTTGGGGAAAAGAAAGTAATGTATATTTAAAATTTTTCTCTTCAATTAGGACATTTTCACATGATTTAGAAATGGAAGGATGTGTTCTACTCTTTCTAGTTACCACTCGTCTTACTTTTCATAGTATGTATGAATTGTTGGCAAATAAATCAAGAATGTGATTTAAAGAACTAACCTGTTTAGATTTGTAGGTCAGGTTAGATTTGAAATGCCACTTAAAAGAGCAGCAGTTTTGACTTTAATGTTTATGAGACTGACAGGTTCTTTTTTTTGTCCCCTCCTTCTTCCCTATTTAGGTTTTATAGGATCACATTGACAAAAGTACAATGGAGTTTTATGAGTCAGCATATTTTATTGTTCTTATTCCTTCAATAGTTATTACAGTAATTTTCCTCTTCTTCTGGCTTTTCATGAAAGAAACATTATATGATGAAGTTCTTGCAAAACAGAAAAGAGAACAAAAGCTTATTCCTACCAAAACAGATAAAAGAAAGCAGAAAAGAAAAGAATAAAAGAAAGAAATCCAGAATGGAAACCTCCATGAATCTGATTCTGAGAGTGTACCTCGAGACTTTAAATTATCAGATGCTTTGGCAGTAGAAGATGATCAAGTTGTACCTGTTCCATTGAATGTGGTTGAAACTTCAAGTAATGTTAGGGAAAGAAAAAAGAAGGAAAAGAAACAAAAGCCTGTACTTGAAGAGCAGGTCATCAAAGAAAGTGATGCATCAAAGATTCCTGGCAAAAAAGTAGAACCTGTCCCAGTTACTAAACAGCCCACCCCTCCCTCTGAAGCAGCTGCCTCAAAGAAGAAACCAGGGCAGAAGAAGTCTAAAAATGGAAGCGGTATTGTAATCTATTTAATCTATTTAATTTTATTGTATGATTTGGAGCTTGGAATTGGGATATTCTGTTAGGTACATACACAGGATGTTTAATACTGAATTTGAAACCGAGATTATTCTTTTCATTATGTGTTTGCTTCATTAATTGCTGGTAGAAATTAGTATTGATCATAAAATAGCACTTTAAACTTCAGAGCCCGATGCAGTGGCTCATGCCTGTAATCCTAGCACATTGGGAGGCTGAAGTGGGAGGACCCCTTGAGGCCAGGTGTTTTAGACCAGCCTGGGCAACAAAGTGAGACCTCATCTCTACAAGAAATTAAAAGAAAAAAAAAAACAAACCCATGCATCTTATAGATATCCAACTTTGACTATTTTACTAAAACCACTTAGGACCTGTAAATATCAGCAGTTATGAACTTCACTTTCTAAATGATGTGGTAAGAATTAAAGGTGGAAAGCTAAAATCAGATATCATTTCTCACCCTTGATTGCTTCATTTTGCTAACATTTATCATATATCTGTTTTATGCTAGGCATTATGCTAGGTAATAGGGCTACGGAGATGAATAGTGCATTTTCAAGGTAGTCGTGTGTTAGCTGTAGACACAAATAGGTCATGATAAAATATTTAGTGTAGTGGTCTAGATATGTCTAAACCAGTGTAGGAATTCTAAGGTAGACCACTTAAAGCATGTAATGCCAGAAATTTTTAAAGTTTGGGTAAGTACTAGTTAGGTTTTTTGGGTGGGTGGGGAGGGGAGGGAGATTCCAGGGAAAGGGGGCTGATAGGTACAATGGAAAAGCCTTGAGAAATGGTGTGGTGATGTGTGCAACTGTAAACAGTTTGTTTTATTTGAAAGGACTTGTATGTACCATTAAGTCGTTTGTGTGTCTTAACTTGTAGGAGGTTATATTGGATTTTTTTTTTTTTTTTTTGAGACGGAGTCTCACGGTCTCGCCCAGGCTGGAATGCAGTGGTGTGATCTTGGCTCAGTGTGTCCTCTGCTGCCCAAGTTCAAGTGATCCTCCTGCCTCAGCCTCCTGGGTAGCTGGAATTACAGGCATGTGCTACCACGCCCAGCTAATTTTTGCATTTTTAGTAGAGATGGGGTTTCACAAAATTGGCCAGACTGGTCTCGAACTCCTGACCTCAAATGATCCACCCGCCTTGGCCTCACAAAGTGCTGAAATTACAGGCGTGAGCCACCACGCTCGGCCTGGTTATATTGGATTTTAAATATTTGCATGTCAGCTAGGATCAAGACATAGTAAGGGTAAGCACTACATGTTTTAGTTGGGGAAAAGGACATGTAAGCCAGTAAAAAAAAAAGTGATTTATGTAGGAGATAGAGAAAGTATAGAGGAAATACAGAAGCTAAAGCAACTACTGCTTATTCTGGAGGAAAGGCTTTACAGAGGAGGCAGTGCCTGGGCATTGAATCGCTTCATCAAGCAGATAGTGGGGTCTCATTCCTCATTGATGGGATATCATGTAAAGGCACAGAGCTGCAAGAGTACAGTGTATTGTTGAACCATACAATGTGAGGTGTAGAGAGTGGTAGGGAACAGAGCTGAAAAGATGGCAGTGGCTAGATCATGATGGGTTTTGGATACCGTGCCAGGGAGCTAGGACTTCTTAGGTTAGCCATTGTTGAAGATTTTCAAGCAGTTTAGTTACATGGTCATATTTCTGTTTTAGAAAGATTTTTTGGCAGAGCTAGCAAGAACAGATTTCATGGGGCGGTATTTGATGCCGGCAGACTAGTTAAGAGTTTATTGTAGTTTTCTAAAATGAAGATGTAGGCCTGAACTATGGTAGTGACAGAAGAAACAAAGTTGAGAAGTATGCAAAGTAAGAATGACACGAATAACCTCACTATATAGAAGTGTGGCAGATAAAGGAGAAGACAGGATTAAAGCTGATCTCCCAAGTTCTGAGTTAGGTTGGGGTTGGCAGACTGCAACCTGTGAACCACATGTAGCTCACTTCCTTTTTTTATGCCCATGAACCAAGAATAGTTTTTACATTTTAAATGGTTGGGAAATAGAATAATATTTTGAGAAATGTAAAAATGTAAAAAAAGTCAAATCTCAGTATTCATGAAGTGTTTTTACATGCAGCTACATTCATTAACTCATTCATAATATGTTTATGACTGGCTTTCATGCTGCAGCAGCAGACGTGAATAGTTGTACCAGAGTCCATATGGCCTATAAGGCCTAAAGTTTTTACGACCTGGCCCTTTGCAGAAAAAGTTTGCCAACTTGTGCTTGGCAGATGGTTGGTAGCACTAAAATGGGTAATACTGGTGAGAGACTAGATGTGAATGGAGAAGAGAACACTCCCAGTTTGTGTTTCCAGTACCTGTGGGGCCATCTACTAGAGCAATTCAGGATGCAGTAGGGTATGTAAATGTAGAAAAGTAGATTCAGAAGCCTTAAGCATGAAGGTAGTAGAAGGCATGAGAGTAGATAGTTCATCCGAGGAAAGGATTTCAACTGAAGCCCCAACACTGAGAATTAGCAGTATTCAGCAGAAGCAGTTCCCAAAGGATACTGCAAAGGAATATTTCAAGTGTAAGAAGAGAATTATCATGGGAGCTGATAGGAGATAATTTATTTTATTTTTATTGTGGCAAATTACATATAGCATGAAATTTACCATTTTAACAACTTTTAAGTGTATATCGTGTGGTGGTAAGTACATTCATATTCTCATATAATCATCACTACTAGCCAAGTCCAGAACTCTTCATCTTCTCTAAATGAAACTCTGTACGCATTATACACTAATTCCCCATTCCACCTGCCTCCCCGTTTTCCCCCGTCCCTCCACCTTTCCCCATATCTCAACAATTACCCTTCTGCTTTCTGTCTTTATGAATTTGACTACTCTGGGAATGTCATATAAGTGAAATTATACAATATTTGTCTTTTTGTCACTGCCATATTTTACTGAACAAAATGGAGAAGAGAGAATTTTAAGAAAGGGGTAGAGACCAGAAGTATAAAATGCCAGAGTAGTCAAATAAGGATTAATGGGTATTTGTAGCATATGGCATTTGGGACATTAGGGGAGCTGAGTTAATCCTTTCATGAAATGAAAGAGATAAAAATCAGGTTGCAATTAGTTGAGGAATGATTGGTAGAAAAGGAACTAAGAGTATTTTGTCAATATGTAAGGAAATGTATGTGGGATGCTGGGAATTATGGTGATAGGGAAGAGTTTTCTCTTCCTTCCTTCCCTTCTTTTCCTTCCCTTTTCTTTTTCTTTTTCCTCTTCTCTTCTCTTTTCTTTTCTTTTCTCTTCTCTTCTCTTCCTCTGCCTCTCTCTCTCTGTCTCTCTCTCTTTCTTTCTTTCTTTTCTTTCGACAGGGTCTTGCTCTGTTGCTTAGGCTTGAGTGAATAGTGCGATCTTGGCTTACTGCAGCTTCAACCTCCGGGGCTTAAGCTTTCCTCCCACCTCAGCCCCAGAGTAGCCAGAACTACAGGTGTGCGCACCACACCTGGCTAATTTTTTTATTTTTTTCATAGAGATGGGGTTTTATAGAGATTGGGTTTCACCACGTTGCCCAGACTCATCTGGAACTCCTGGGTTCGGATGATCCGCCTGCCTCAGCCTCCCAAAGTGCTAGGATTACAGGTGTGAGCAACTGCACCTTCCTGTTTCTTTTTTTAGATGATAGAGACTTGATCATGCCTATTGGCTCAGTAGGGTTGAAAATAGCTGAGGAATGGAAAAGGAGGAGTAAGTACATTGAAGAGCTGGTGTAGTGGAGTAAGAAAGCTAGAATAAGTTATTAGTAAGAGCGTTGTATGTCATACTTTAAATTTTTAGTGGTAAAGCATTCTGGGAATGACTCAATGATTGCATCTTTTCTGTTATGTTCATTGTTTGCTGCAATTATTTTTTTCATTTGTGTTTAATAAAGATGACCAGGATAAAAGGTGGAAACTCTCATAGTACCATCAAAAGGCAAGAAGCATTACCCGTCCACCAAGAGACTAAGCAAGAAAGTGGATCAGGGAAGAAGAAAGCTTCATCAAAGAAACAAAAGACAGAAAATGGTGAGATGTTTAGATATGTATTTTTATAATGCTAATTCTAGAGAAGTACACCAGCACAAGGACCCTGGAAATCTCACATGCTCTTTAGCTCCCAGTTTAATGTGTGCTAATGACAACTGTAATACTAATGCAGGTCTAAAATTATCTTTAGCCTTATGACTTTGTAGTGCTTTGACAGATGGGCAGAGTGTACATTTGAGGTGAAAAAGTTTATATACCATTTACAAAGGGTAAAGCATTTATAAATATTCTTAACTTAGTTTTGAAAAAAATAAATAGCTTACAGACCATAGAAGAAAAACATTCTTGAAATATTTGTACTTTTTAATATCATTTAAAGATTATGCTTAAGGACATTAGCTAGATCTGGCATTAGCATACATTTCTAATTAATTCCTAAACAGAACTCGCATGTGTATATAGCAGGCATCAAATGATAAGAGATGGAGCAATCTTATTTGTTCACAGTTTTCCAGGGAAAGCTTGGCTGTGAAATTTGTGAAGACTAAACAACTTAAAATTATTACATATCAATTAGTTATGAGAGAAATATTACCTGAATATATTTGTTAAAATTAAATGTTAAACAATTTTAATTTTAAATAAAAGAAGAGACATATATAAGTACAAAAGTTCTTTTTAAAAGGTAAGAATGAAAAGAAAAGAGATTTTCATCTGGGTGTGGAAGTTTGTATCTCTAACCAGCAGACATTAGACTTGATGCTCAAACACTTCAAATTCTTCCCATTAAAATTAGGAACAAAATAAAGAGGCTTCCTTCTTCCACTTTTAATGTTATTTTGGAAGTTTTAGCAAGTGTATGTGTGCCATGGAAATTAGAGGCATAACTATTGAGAAACCAGAAGCTATCTGCAAGGAACACTGTGATTTTTGTACTTAGCAAGTACAAAGAACTTGATTAAAAATTATCAACTGCAATAAGTTGGTACAGTACCAACATAAGTAAAACTAATAGTTTTCCTTGAGCACTAATTAAGTGGAAATAATTCTTATATTAAAACAAAATTAAATGAGACCTAAGGATGCGTAAAAGTTTTAGATACCGTTAGAGGAGATATGCTGTACACTTTTAGATAACTTAAATGATTTACTATAAAATAAGGCTGTTGAGCTGGTACTGCTTCATTAGAATGAGTGTTTTGACTTGTTAAATGGTGAAATAGGAATTTAAAACCAATTTGAGCTACTATTAGAGGTTTCAAAATAACTGCGTTTATCATTAAAGTATGCTTGCATGTCATTTACTCTGTTTTGTAAAAATTCTAAGTACGATTTTGTTGAACTTAAATTGCAGTCTTTGTAGATGAACCCCTTATTCGTGCAACTGCATATATTCCTTTGATGGATAATGCTGACTCAGGTCCTGTGGTGGATAAGAGAGAGGTTATTGATTTGCTTAAACCTGACCAAGTAGAAGGGATCCAGAAATCTGGGACTAAAAAACTGAAGACTGAAACTGACAAAGGTAATAATATATGGGATTTACAGTCTTCGTTGTCCTATAAAAACACATTTCTGAGTTCTGATGGAGTCATATATTTCATTTTCTCATAGGAACAATGCATTGCAAAAGAATCAAATCCTTGTAGTAGAAGATTTATTGGTAGTCTTTTAGTCCAGCCTCCTCAGTTTTGTAGATCTGGAACTTGAATTTGACTTGTTAAAGGTCCTAAAGCTATTTTGCTATCTGATGATTGTTTTCCAGCTACTACTGTCTCCTGTGAGGTTTCTTGGCTAATTCATAACTGGTTTTTTTTTTTAATAGACTTTTTTTTAAGAGTAGTTTTATGTTCACAGCAAAATTCATTGCAAAGTTCAGAGTTCCCACATACCCCTGTTTCTACATATGTACACAACTACCTTTTAAAACTTATAATTTAGCTGAAGTATTAAAAACCCTAGGCTCCTTTGAGTCTGATGGGTGGCAGTTCTTTTTAAGAAGAGGTTGTTAATGCCTAATACGAGAACCTTGGGAAAATAAGGGTGGGTGGGTCAGGAGGTGCTTGATGCATGGATTTTTAAAATGTCAGGATGGTTTGCATATATTTGATCTTCATAGAATCAGGTTTCCTTTTTATAATTATCTTAGAACTTATTTTATCATGTGTCGAATTTGGCTTATATATCTCTCAGGATTATTTTGTATTTCACAGTTCGTTGTCAGTGTGCAAGGATTATTAAAGTTCATTGAGATTATTGTGAATATAATAGTGCAGATATTAGCACATACTAGACACCTAAGTGATTTTTTTTAAAGTGAGGGTATATTGGCATTTTAGTATTTTGCAGTTTGAGCAAACTTTTAGCTAATGTAATTATTCCGTATTATAGAGGATAAACCCTTTTTTTCCCCTATTGACTGGAGTATTTGTTTTATTTGACCTGAAGTATGTATCTGTTTTCTTTTGGTTATTGACTTTCTGGGCCATGAATTCTTCATGCTTGACTTTGCTGAAGTTATTACTTGTGTTTTTTTAATGCCAACTCTTTTTTTTTTTTTTTTTTTTTTT
>NW_016805762.1:2406377-2420206 GCF_001698545.2 Rhinopithecus bieti
TTTTTTTTTTTTTTTTTTTTTTTTCAAATTAAGAAAATGCTGAAGTGAAGTTTAAAGATTTTCTTCTGTCCTTGAAGACTATGATGTTTTCTGAAGATGAGGCTCTTTGTGTTGTAGACCTGCTAAAGGAGAAGTCTGGTGTGATACAAGATGCTTTAAAGAAGGTAAGCATGTTTTTTGATTATGGGCATATTCATGACCAGTCATTAGAAGTTCACCAAACAAGACTTTAGCCAGAGCAGTTAATATCTACTCCCATCCGTAACATCTCAGAACATATAGTCTGGAATGCCTTCAGAAATTACTTCATATATTGTATTAGTCCATTTTCATGCTGCTGATAAAGAGATACCTGAGACTGGGTAATTTATAAAGAAAAAGTTTAAATGACTCACAGTTCTGCGTGGCTGGGGAGGCCTCACAATCATAGTGGAAGGTGAAAGGCACGTCTTACGTGGTGGCAGGGAAGAGAGAATGAGAACCAAGCGAAAGGGGTTTCCTTTTATAAAACCATCAGACCTTATAAGGCTTATTTACTACCACGAGAACAATATGGGGGAAATCGCCCCCATGATTCAGTTATCTCCCACCAGGTCCCTCCCACAACACATGGGAATTATGGGAGCTACCATTCAGGATGAGATTTGAGTGGGGTCACAGCCAAGCCATAACATTCCGCTCTGGACCCTCCCAAATCTCATGTCACATTTCAAAACCAATCATGCTCTCCTACTGGTCCCCCAAAGTGTTAATTAATTTCAGCATTAATTCAGAAGTCCACAGTCCAAAGTCTTATCTGAGACAAGGCAAGTCCTTTCTGCCTACGAGCCTGTAATATCAGAAGCAACTTAGTTACCTCCTAGATACAATGGGGTACAGGCATTGGGAAAATACAGTCACTCCAAATGGGAGAAATTGGCCAAAATAAAAGGGCAACAGTCCCCATGCGAATCTGAAATCCAGTGGGGCAGTCAAATCTTGAAGCTCGAAAATGATCTCCTTTGACTCCATGTCTCACATCCAGGTCACACTGATTCAAAAGGTGGATTCCCATGGTCTTGGGCAACTCCGCCCCTGTTGCTTTGCAGGGTACACCCTCCCTTCAGACTGCTTTCACGGGCTGGCGTTGAGAGTCTGTGGCTTTTCTAGGCTCACGGTACAAGCTGTCAGTGGATCTACCATTCTGGAATCTGGAGGAGGGTGGCCCTCTTCTCACATCTCCACTAGGCAGTGCTTCAGTGGGGACTTGAGGTTTCAACCTCACATTTCCCTTCCTCACTACTATAGCAGAGGTTCTCCATGAGGGCCCTGCCCCTGCAGCAAACTTCTGCCTGGACATCCAGGTGTTTCCATACATCCTCTGAAGTCTAGGCAGAGATTTCCCAAAACTCAATTCTTGACTTCTGTGCACCCGCAGGCTCAACACTATGTGGAAGCTGCTAAGGCTTGGGGCTTGCACCCTCTGAAGCCACGGCCCATGCTGTACTTTGGTCTCTTTTATCCATGCCTAGAGTGGCTGGGATGCAGGACACTAAGTCCCTAGGCTACATACAGCAGGGGGCCCCGGGGCCCTGCCCAGGAAACCATTTTTAATTCCTAGGTCTCCAGCCCATGATAGGAGGGCCCTGCTGCAAAGGTCTTTGACATGCTCTGGAGACATTTTCTCCATTGTTTTGGTGATTTACATTCAGTTCCTCATTACTTATACAAATTTCTGCCGCTGGCTTGAATTTCTCCTCCGAAAGTGGGTTTTTCTTTTCTATTGCATCATCAGGCTGCAAATTTTCCAAACTTTTATTCTCTGTTTCCCTCTTAAAACTGAATGCTGTTAATAGCACCCAAGTCACCTCTTGAATGCTTTGCTTATTAGAAACTTCTTCCGCCAGAGACCCGAAATCATCTCCCTCAAGTCTCCCTCAGATCTCTAGGACAGGTGCATAATGCCACCAGTCTTTTTGCTAAAACATATCAAGAGTCACGTTTACTCCAGTTCCCAACATGTTCCTCATCTCTATCTGAAATGACCTCATCCTGGATTTCATCGCCTGTGTCATTATCAGCAAAGCTATTCAGCAAGTCTCTAGGAAGTTCAAAACTCCCACATCTTCCTGTCTTCTTCTGAGCCCTCCAAACTGTTCTAACTTCTGCCTGTTACCCAGTTCCAAAGTTGCGTCCATGTTTTTGGGTATCTTTATAGCAGTTCCTCACTCCTGGTACCAATTTACTGTATTAGTCTATTTTCACGTTGCTGATAAAGACATACCTGAGACTGGTAATTTATAAAGAAAAAGAGGTTTAATGGACTCACAGTTTCATGTGGCTGGCCTCACAATCATGGCAGAAGGTGAAAGGCATGTCTTACATGGCAGCAGGGATGAGGGAATGAGAACCAAATGAAAGGGATTTCCCCTTTTAAAACCCTCAGATCTTGTGAGACTTATTCACTACCAGGAGAACAGTATGGGGGAAACTGCCCTCATGATTCAATTATCTCCCATCAAGCCTCTCCCACAACATGTGGGAATTATGGGAGCTACAATTCAAGATGAGATTTGGGTGGTACACAGCCAAACTATATCATATATTCACACTAATCAATTCACTTATTTAAAATGTCGTCTGTTGTCATCTGATCCTTTGACAGAGCCAATTGCTTAAAATAAGATGATTTATATTACTTTTTTTTTCTTTTTTGAGACAGAGTCTTCTCTGTCTCCCAGGCTGGAGTGCAGTGGTGTGATCTCGGCTCACTGCAGCCTCCGCCTCCAGAGTTCAAGCAGTTCTCATGCCTCAGCCTCCAGAGTAACTGGGATTACAGGCATACACCACCATACCCAGCTAATTTTTGTATTTTTAGTAGAGACGGGGTTTCACCGTGTTAGCCAGGGTGGTCGTGATCTCCTGACCTCGTGATCCACCCGCCTCGGCCTCCCAAAGTGCTGGGATTATAAGCATGAGCCACCACGCCCAGCCAGATTTATATTACTTTTAAAGTCATTTGGCCCTTGGCTAAACTGGACCGTGCTTTGCTCTGACCAGAAGTGCTAAAGTCAAAGTCAGGTGATTTCTGGATAGCATATATGAACTGTTTTTGTGATGGAAGATCACACCGTTCAAAGAACCTCAGGGCTATTGTTGTGGGGGTGTGTGTATGTTGTGTTTACTTTTCTAAAAGAAATGATTTGAAAGGCATAATCACTGCTATGGCTGATTTTTAAAAAAATTGTAAAATAGAAACCCCATGCAGTTAACATCTATATTATGGGTCATATTCACTATAATATCATATGTACTATGTTGTACTGGGAAAGGTGAAGTTTTCAAGGGTTACCTATGTAAAATAAAGTGATATGGTGTCTGCTATTCAATATTAGCATTTAACTGTCATTTAAATGCTATGGTGCATTTAACTGTCTTTATTCTGAAAACACACACATACACACCTCTTTTCCCATAACCTCTCACCTACTTTCAAACCTTCAGTGGTTTAATTTTTTCTTAGACTAGTCTAGACTAGTCTTCTCACCTGATTACCTGCAGCAGTCTCCAAATTGATGTTTCTGCTTTTCCTGTTAGTCCTCTAATTTTGTTTTTTTTCCCCGCATAACTGTAAAGTGACCTGTAAGAGATAAATTAGGTTCTATTACTGCTTTAAAACCTTTGGTGTTTTCTGTTTTGCAGTTAAAACATAAATCCAGATTCCTTAACAGGTCTACGTCCTGCCTGTCTCTGCAGCCTCATCTAATGACATTTTTTCTTATTTCCTCACTAAATTTCACCCATACGGAGTCTTCTCTGATTCTTCTCTCATATCAGACTTTTTTCTTCTGTCTGTCCTGTCTTGCCTTTCCTCCCAAACCCTCCCCTCCAATTTCTTTCTATGCCCAATTCCTCCTTCAAGTCTCCACTTAAATGTCATTTTCTCATATAAGGCTAACCTGAATTCACAGTCTAAATTGTTTGTCCTGCTATTCTTTCTTACAACCATCTGGATGTTTTTGCCATAGTATTTATCGTAGCATTATAAGTCTGTCATACTTCTATTGACAGTGCATTTTACAAATCTGTGGCAATTTTACGATGTAGTATGCTTATTAGACAGTCTCCATGTGATGCCAGCAATGGCCCAGAGTAAAAAGGTAATCAGTAAATACGATAAATATGACTTTAAATACAAAGACAGATGTTTTGTTGCAAGGAACTTTCTTGATTATTTTTATTTTTATTTTTATTTTTTTGAGATGAGGTCTGGCCCTGTCACCCAGGCTGGAGTGCAGTGGTGTGATCTCTGCTCACTGCACCTTCACCTCTTGGGCTCAAGCGATCCTCCCGTCTCACTCTCCTAAGTAGCTGGGACCACAAGCAATGCCTGGCTAGTTTTTGTATTTTTTGTAGAGATGGAGTTTCACCGTATTGCCCATGCTGGTTTGAAGCTCCTGAGCTCAATCAGTCCTCCTGCATTGGCCTCCCAAAGTGCTAGGATTAGAGGTGTGAACCATGGTGCTTAGCCTTGATATTGATTAAAGAATTTGTCCTTTGGTTTATTTTATTGTAATTGGGTGACTACATGTCTTTAAAAAGTTGTTAGTTATATGTGGGGATTGGGAAAAGCTCCTAGCAGGGAAGAACCTTGCTGAAGCTACTGTGTTACTATATTGCTGTTTAGAGTTAATGCTTTTTAAGATTAAAAGTAATTGCTTTAAGTGTCTCTCTTCTAATTAAAGATGTTCCTGGTAGCTTATGGGGGCAAGAGTAATCATTTTATTATCTGAGACAGCTTTGAACTCTAGAGTCTGGATAGTAAATCAGACTACCCTTTATCTATTTTAGGCAGGCCTTGGAAGAAGTTGGAAACTGTTAAAGATAGCATGGAGCAAGTGTTTTGAAACTGTTGATATTTTTCCCCTTTTCCTTGGAGCCATTTGGTTGTAGATTAAAATCTTTTTGTTCTTGGTTTCTCGTGGGGCGGTTCTGTTCTCTACTGAAGGAACTCTGCCTTTGTAGGTCTCCTGTATCTGAGTAAGACTAGGTAAGTTTAGTTTCTCTCTTTTCCTGCCTTAGAACTGAGTTGGTCAGACCTTTTCACAGATTGTTCAAAGTCCCAGAGGTAATTGAATCCTTGTGCCGAATAAAGACCACTTTAGAGCAAGGGGAAGATAAATACAGGGCACTGGCATAGGATAGAAGAGTTAAGGGATTTGCTGAGCAGTTGTATGTAGTGGCTAAAGAAGAGTCCATGGTGACTGCTTGTTTTCTCTCTTGAGTAACTGGATAGATTGTGGTGAGTGTGGTTTTTGTGAACACTTTGTAGAGAGTAGAGCATTGAGAAATTTCAGAAAGCTGTTTTAGGCATCCCTTGTGCCATTTAAGTGGATATAGTCTTTTACAATTAAAACATATTTCTCTGGAGTAGAAGAAAGGCTACAATGGGAGTGATAGAGGAAGATAATCCGCTATCATCAGTACATATGGTAGATATATATTAGATCAGGGAGGATGTGAGAGGTGATAGAAGGCTCAAGAATGAACCCCAGGAAACACCAACATTTAAAGGGCAAGGAAAATCACCACAAAAGATACTGAAGAGGCGCGAAGTGGGAGGAACACCAGGAGATAGTGGAATCACAGAAACTTTGAGTTTGAATGATCAACAGTAACATGCTTTAGAGATGAGTTTGATATCCTTAGTAAAAGCAGTTTCATTGCAGTACAAGATTATAAATAAGTACCAAATGAATGGGAAAAGTGACAGCGAGTATCCGCTATGAGTAAGCTTAGGTGGGTAGGGGAAAACAGAGCAAAAGCTAGAAGGGTTAGAGCAGAGATGTTATGTTGTGTGAGTGCACACGTGCCCTTGTATTCGAGTTATGAGGCACTTGAGAGTGTAGTTAAGATCCTGAGCTCTGGAGTCAGACTTCCTGAATTCAAATCTGGACTCTGCCAATTGCAGCTTTGTGGCCTTAGATAAGTTTCTTAGCTTTAGTGCCTCAGTTTTCCCGTGTCTAAAATGGGAATGATCAAGTTTTGAGAATTAAATGATAGTGCATGTTAGGTGCTTAGAGTCCCTAGCATATAATAAATGCTGAAAAATATAAACTATTAATGTAATTATTAGTAAAATGTTTAATTATTAATTTTTTATCATTGACGTTTAAATATACTTGCTTCAGTTGTATTTTAAACTTTAAATTATTAACAATTTGGGCCCCATGCTGCGTAGCAGGAGAAACTACTGTTATACCACTTACATTTTTTTCCCCTAGCTTCTTTCTTCCACCCCTCAACTTTTATTAATAATAGTTTTTCTGTTTGTCAGATACTTGTAATATTTAACATCTCTTCTGTGATTATAATTTTCATGTTTTAGTTTTAATTTTATAGTTTAATGGTAGGTCCAGATCTCAATATTAGTATTTTTGTCATAGCTTCTTTATTCATCTCTTGGTTAGCTGAAGTTATTTTTCCTGGGATTTCTTCAAGAAATTTTCCAAATTTTGGCAAGTTAACATGCTTTTGTTGTATTTATACTTAAATAATAGTTTGGTGCGGTATAACATTCCAGAGTTTAGTTTTCTTTCCTTGAAACATTTTATGCATTTGTTGTTTCACTGTTCTCTTTATTCATATTGCTGGGTAGAGGTCTGAAGCCAGCCTGCATTTTGCACCCTTTTCATATGTTTTTGTTAAACTGCACTCTCACAATAAAACATTCTTTGAATAATCAATCACATTTTTATTATTTACTGGAATTTTTTCAGTGTCTGACCTACTCTACACACATCAAGGGATTCAGTTTCTTTGGCATTCAGTAATTGTACTATAATATGGCTTGATGTTGACTACTCTGTTAAACTTACCTTGGATACAGTATGTCTTTTCAATCATTAGATTCAAGTCAACTTTTATTACTGGGAAGTTATATATAATGTTCTTGAAATAATGGAGATCAGTTAAATACATGTGGGCTCTCCTCTGGCTACCTTCATTATCTTTCATATCTTTCATATCTTAAAAAAACAAAAAAAAACCTAACACATTACCATGTACTCTATGGCTCTTACTGTGTTTACAGCGGCATGTGCTTTTCTGTTTGCTGCTTCTAACTATAGTATATTTCTGGGATGGTGTTGCTTTTACTTCCAGTTTAGTTTTGCCAGCTCACGTTTCATCTCATTTTGTGTTATCTTTTCTCTGAGCTCTTTTATTTTCCAGGGATGATTCCTGTATTAGATTTTTAATCACAGTTTTTTTTTTTCCTGCTGTTTGATAACCTTTTCTGGTGATTTTCTTCACTTGTTATTTGTGTTTTCTTATTTTCAATTTTTTGATATCTAGTATAGATCCTGTTTTATTCTGTTTCATTTTGTTTACTACTGTTCTTCCAATGAGGGGTGTTTTTCTTGGATCATCTTTGTGCTAAGCCTTGGTATTACTGAAGGGTCAAGGCTGACTGATGTTCTCCTTGGGGACTGTGTATGTAAAATGAGTTTTTTTTAAGCCTTCGCTGCTTTTCAGATAAGAGACTTAAGGCCTCCCTATAGAGAATCTTTTGACTGCCTCACTGGCTAGTTGCTCCCTTTGAGTGATTTTTTTCCTTCTTGAGATGTGTGATTTTATCTGTGACTTTTTTCCTTCTTGAGACCTTCTTCCGAGAAAGTTCCAGTCTTTGCACTTCTTTGTTGTTTCCCATGTCAAATTGGGGATTGCTGGTTTTACCTTTCAGTATGTGCCTGTTAATTTCAGAGAACTACACATTTATGGCACCTCTATAGCCATGGGTATATTCTGACAGGGTCGTGGAGCATCTGATTTTGATCTTTACTGTATTTGGTGAGCTTTCCTCAGATGCTTTGAGATTATAGGTTACTGTTTCATTCATAGCAGCTTACATTTTGGTTTCACATTCTCTCTTTCGATTTAGTAGGAGATGGAGGAAATTACTGTCTTGACTCTGAGTTTAAAACTAGAATTCCCATAATTCTTTGTAAAAATCTGTTTTTTGATTGATATGTATCTAGTTGGAAATTTCAGAATATACAACTTTAAAGAGATTTTTCTGAATATTTCACTGATCAGTATTTGGCAGTTATTTTACTTTTTATGTAATACAGAACTCTGCATTGACCCGGGAACACTTAATGTTAGATACTTTATTTTCATAATTTTTTTAATCTTAGCACCTTTTATTTTTCTTATACTTTAAGTTCTGGGATACATGTGTAGAACGTGCAGGTTTGTTACATAGGTATACACATGCCATGGTGGTTTGCTGCACCCCTCAGCCCGTCATCTGCATTAGGTGTTTCTCCTAATGCTATCCCTCCCCTATCTTCCCACCCCCTGACAGGCATGATCCCCTTCTTGTGTCCATGTTCCCCTTCCTGTGTCCATGTTCCTCTTCCTGTGTCCATGTGTTCCCATTGTTCAACTCCCACTTATGAGTGAGAATATGCAGTGTTTGGTTTTCTGTTCTGGTGTTCGTTTGCTGAGAATGATGGTTTCTAGCTTCATACATGTCACTGCAAAGGACATGAACTTACCCTTTTTTATGGCTGCATAGTATTCCATGGTGTATAGGTGCCACATTTGATTTTCATACCTTTTTTTTTCTTTTTGAGACGGAGTCTCGCTCTGTCGCCCAGGCTGGAGTGCAGTGGCGCGATCGCGGCTTACTGCAAGCTCTGCCTCCCGGGTTCACGCCATTCTCCTGCCTGCCTCAGCTTCCTGAGTAGCTGGGACTACAGGCGCCCGCCACCATGCCCGGCTCATTTTTTTTTTTTTTTAATATTTTTAGTAGAGACGGGGTTTCACCGTGTTAGCCAGGATGGTCTCGATCTCCTGACCTCGTAATCTGCATGCCTCGGCCTTCCAAGGTGCTGGGATTATAGGCGTGAGCCACGGCGCCCAGCGCCATTTTCATACTTTTTATTAGCCCATGGTAACTATTACTAATTCTGCCTTGCTTTCTCGATTGCAGTCAAGTAAGGGAGAATTGACTACGCTCGTACATCAGCTTCAAGAAAAGGACAAGTTACTTGCTGCTGTGAAGGAAGATGCTGCTGCTACAAAGGATCGGTGTAAGCAGTTAACCCAGGTGAAGACATTCTTATGTACGAGGGATATACTTCCCAAATCAGAAGCAATGAAATATTTTAGAAATTATCCATTGTCAGTAGTTTATTTATAATTTATATCCAACAAAAATAACTTTCTTTTAGAGTGTTGGGAGGGTAGATAGAGCCGTCTCTCTCTTTTGTGATATAGTTGAATTATTTAAAATAAGAGTACTTACAGATATCCTAACTTCAAAATAACAAAAGCATTCTGTACAGAAGCATGGGAATTTGTTTTAATTGGATCTGACCTAGATCCGTTCTTTATAGAAACACAAAATTTGGTGTGATCTTGTTTAAGTCTGATTAATGGAATAAATGTGAAACTCTTAACATAGGTAATTTATTTATGGAGCTTCTTGTGATAAGTATACTTTTTTGTCTAGTTCTTCAAATCTCAGAAATACTACTCTCAGAGGTTAATGGTAAAAAATACTGGAAAAGCCAATCTTTAAAACATCATGAAACTGAGAGAACAGAATTGAAACTATAGAAAATATGGTTTCATTATTCCTGAAGTGCTTGTTTCTCTTTCTAGGGATTAAATGCAGTAGAGTACATGATGTTTGTTTATGAGTCGTTCACCTAGCCACTTGATGACATTGTAAGAATGAATGCCCTTGTTTGAATATAAATCCTTTATGTGAATTTGAAGTAAATAAAAAAAGTCAGTGGAAAAAGTTGGCAAGATTAAAGTTGTTAATAAAATTAGAAACTTACAGTTTTATGTGACTATATGACTGTATTTAAAAAAATTAGGATAACTAATTTGATAATTCATTGAGCTGTGTACTTACAATGTATATACTTCTAAGTATGTCATACAGGAGTATAACAATTTGTAAAGATGAATGAACAAACTCAGGCAAACATAAATTATGTAATATCTCAAATTTTGTCAAAAAGTTGCTTTAGAACAGAGACATGATTAGTCCTAATCATACCTGCAGCTGATTTTAAAACTGCTTGGCTTTCATGTACTTTGATAATTAATATTTGTTCTAGGAGTTCGTAGTACCAGCAAAACAAAATGAAATCACTCATTTAAGATTTGACTTAGGGGCCAGTTGCGGTGGCTCACGCCTGTAATCCCAGCACTTTGGGAGGCTGAGGTGGGTGAATCACGAGGTCAGGAGATCGAGACCATCCTGGCTAACACGGTGAAACCCCGTCTCTACTAAAAATACAAAAAAAATTAGCCGGGCATGGCAGAGCGCCTGTAGTCTCAGCTACTCGGGAGGCTGAGGCAGGAGAATGGCGTGAACCCAGGAGGGGGAGCTTGTAGTGAGCCGAGATTGCACCACTGCACTCCAGCCTGGGCGATGGAGCGAGACTCTGTCAAAAAAAAAAAAAAAAAAAAAAAGATTTGACTTAGGAAGATGATAAAACTGCTTTCTGATTTTTACTTTCCTTTGTTTCAAACTTTGACTCTACTATAGACGTCTTATCCCTATTTCTTCCCTTAGGAAAGAGACTTTTATTTCCTTCTAGGCCTTTTTTCCCTGAAAGAGAATGTATCAGGGAATGATAGAGAAGGAACTATTGTGCTTTAAAATGTTCTTTCGTGTAATCGAGTTAGAATGTAGGATTTATTTTAGGTTCATAGTATTTTTTTTTTTGAGACGGAGTCTCGCTCTGTCGCCCGGGCTGGAGTGCAGTGGCCGGTTCTCAGCTCACTGCAAGCTCTGCCTCCCGGGTTTACGCCATTCTCCTGCCTCAGCCTCCGAGTAGCTGGGACTACAGGCGCCCGCCACCTCGCCCTGCTACTTTTTTGTATTTTTTAGTAGAGACGGGGTTTCACCGTGTTAGCCAGGATGGTCTCGATCTCCTGACCTCGTGATCCGCCCGTCTCGGCCTCCCAAAGTGCTGGGATTACAGGCTTGAGCCACCGCGCCCGGCCCATAGTCTTTAACTTATAATAATAACTAGAAAATGCATTTGAATTAGTAGTAAAACAGTGGCAAAGTGATTATGAAGGGAATTGGTGTGAAGAGCAGATGAGATGCAGAAGACTGTTTTTGAAATCTTTTGACCTAGGTTTTTTAAAGCAAGTACTTAATGTTTTATCATTCGTGATTATTTTACTGATGTTAAATAACATCATTGTTTACCATTGTTGCAGGCTTATGATACTTATTAAATAACAAGTTTTTAAATTTCTGGGATATTCTTTTAGGAAATGATGTCAGAGAAGGAAAGAAGCAATGTGGTTATAGCAAGGATGAAAGATCGGATTGGAACATTAGAAAAGGAACATAATGTATTTCAAAACAAAATACATGTCAGTTATCAAGAGACTCAACAGATGCAGATGAAGGTATATTTTCATTCTTTGAAAACAAGATGAAATGTTTGCATTCACTTAATTAGCAAACTTTTAAGTGACTAGTATGTGCAAGGCCCTTTGCTGGGCCATCAACATACAGTGGCTAGTGAAATTCACTCTCTGTCCTAAGTAAAACAACTTTTCTAGGTGGGGATGAGGTAGGGAGGCGGGATGCAGATCCATATGATGATGGAGATAAGTATTGGCTACTTTAGAGCAATGGTGCTGGGAGATAGGGAAGAGAAGGATTTGATAGGGAAGACTTTTTAGAAGTGATATCAAGACTGTGTTCAATATTTTAAAACAATTGGGCATTATCAAGTAAGAGAGTAAAGAAATGGGCACTGAGGATAAGAGTTACTTGGTGTGATTTCTTAGTCCATCTCTGGAGATGATAGTTCAGTGGGTATATTTTAGGACCCAGGATTGAGCTTTTTAATGAGTGCACTCTAGGTGCTACCAGTACAGATTGTCTAGAGTAACTGCTCTGTGAGAAATACAGTAAGAGTTGTGGTATTTGGGAATCAGAGCTGGAATGAAGAAGGGATATTGAGAAGTAGATAGAGGCCCCATCTTAAAAGGGCCTTGTATACCTGAAGACTGGGGAGCCAGTGAAGGAGTTTAAGCAACGCAGCAGTCGCTGGAATTACACTGCTATTTTAAATTTTTACCTTGGTAGTAGTGGGGAGAGTGGAGCAAAGGATGGTTGGAAGACTTTGCTAGAATTCAAGTCAAAGAACAAGGGTCTGAAATTAGATGTTGACAATGAGAGAATGAGTTTGAGTATACAAAGAGTTAGTTAGATAGGGCTTGGTGTTAGTGTGGAGGGGAGAGGTGATAGTGAAGAATGACTTCTAAGGTTTTGGCCTGAGTGATTTTGTCTGTTGTTACTTCCTACCGTTTCACTTGTCTTCTGTTAGAAGGCTCAGTTTTGACAGTCTGTCTCTTTTATATATTTTCCATTTTCATGATCCTAGTTAGGACTAGCTGGTGAATGTTTTTTTCTTATTTTTAAAAAGATTGAAATACCTTTATTACTGCTAAAGAGGCTGTTGAAGAATATGGCTTGGGTCTGCTTGCTTAGTGGTCATGTAATACTTTCCTTAATTTAACTTTCTTGACCAGTGACTTTTTGAAATTGTTACTTCTGTCTGCTGGCTGATCATTCAATTTGGAAGGCCTGTCATTACCTTAGATTTAATGTGTGTCTAAAACTCTCACCTATTGATCAGGTTGATTTTTTTTTTTCCCCAGGCCAGTCGTGAGCAATGATGGTTTTTAGATTTTGAGGCATTGTTATCTTTGTGCTTGAATCCTGTGACTTCTCTCTGCCTCGCTCAGTCTACAATTTGCTCTGAAATCTTAAAGACATTTTATTTCTATGGACAGGTGCCGTGGCTCATGTCTGTAGTCCCAGCTGAGGTAGAGGATCACTTGAACCCAGGAATTTGAGAACAGCCTGGGCAAAATAGTGGGACCCCATTCTACAAAAAAATTAAAAAGTTAGCCAGGCATGGTGGCATGCTCATGTTCCCAATTACTCAGGAGGCTGAGGTGGGAGGCTTGAGTCTGGGAGGTTGAGGTTGCAGTGAGCCGTAATCATACATTTGCACTCCAGCCTGGGTGACAGGGTGAGACCCTGTCTCAAAAAACAAAAAACTCCAAACCTCTTTATTTCTAGTTACTCTTGCATTCAATTTTTAGACGTGTCTTTAGTTTATTATTACATACTAGAATAATTATAGCCCATATTAATAGGTTTGTCATTTTCATTCTGTCTTGTATTTGGTACCAAATTTTTTTTTTTGTAAAATATTGCTTTGATAATAACGCTAGTCTGCTAAAATTTAAAATATTCCTCGCTGCTTTCAGAGTCCCACTATTTTCCTCTGAAATGCCACTAATAGCAAAAAAGAAGTGAATGATGCTGTTTTCATGTTTTTACCTTATCCACTGCTTTTAGCATTTGTTTAACCCATTCCTTCATCTTCTCATCTCCCAGCAATTTGAGTTATTGAAGAACTAATTTTCCTAGCCTCAAGTGATCTTTTCTTCTTAATTCCTAATTCCTGTTAATTTGAAAATTAGTCAAATACTTGTAGCAGCATCTTTTGTTGAAGGTGAAAGGTATTTAAGTGATTCATCCTGTTTTACTTGATTACTTACAGAGGTCAGGATATAGATTCCATATGATAACTTCTGTGAAAAATAGAAACGTATACCTTAATTTCTCTCTCTCTTATTTAATTTAATTATACTTTAAGTTCTAGGGTACATGTGCATAACGTGCAGGTTTGTTACATATGTATATTTGTGCCATGTTGGTGTGCTGCACCCATCAACTCGTCAGCACCCATCAATTCATCATTTATATCATGTATAACTCCCCA
>NW_016805762.1:2423543-2435050 GCF_001698545.2 Rhinopithecus bieti
TTTTCCAGGTGTTGTGTGTCTCAGTTCCCCTGGCTAGGAAAAGGGATTCCCTTCCCCCTTGCGCTTTCCAGGTGAGGCGATGCCTCGCCCTGCTTCAGCTCTCGCTGGTCAGGCTGCAGCAGCTGACCAGCACCGATTGTCCGGCACTCCCTAGTGAGATGACCCCAGTACCTCAGTTGAAAATGCAGAAATCACCGGTCTTCTGTGTCGCTCGCGCTGGGAGTTGGAGACTGGAGCTGTTCCTATTCGGCCATCTTGCTCCGCCCCTCCCACCTTAATTTCTCTTAATCAACAATTTCTTTTGAAAGAATTTATAATAAGATTATTTCATATGAAAACATGTTCTTATGAGAATGTAAGAGTCAGTGTGGTTTGTCTTTAGATTCTTTAATCCAAAATTTTAAAATTAGAAGAAGAAAGTTAAGAGTGGTGGTCCCCAGGGGTTTCAGGGAAAGAAATGGGAGTTATTCGTTAAAAGGTGCAGAGTTTTGTTTTACACAATGAAGAGAGTTACGGAGATGAATGGTGGTCATGATTACACAGCATTATGGATTTATTTAATACCAGTGAACTGTATACTTGAAAATGGTTAGAATGGTATGTTTTATATGTATTTTATAATGTAAAAACTTGGAAAAACAATTAGAGGTCAGAATATTTTAGCAAGCAGGTTTAGGTGTTATCTATATGATTATGCCTCAATTTGTAACTTAATATGAAGTGTACCAAACATATTTTCAGTTTTTAAACTTTGGCTTACAAAAGACTTTAAGAATATTGCTAACATACAGTTGACATAGGATCAGGACAGGCTTAATTCTGTATGAATCTATTCGGTAGGAAAGAAGTCCTAAATCATTTAGTTCTGAAACATCATCTCTAAGCATGTTTATCTTGTATGTCAAATATGATAGCAGCTAGCATCTACTTGTATTCTTGAATGTGGTGAGAGTTTGTATTTAATTTGCAATCATCACTAACAGTATAGTTCTTTTAAATTTGGTCATGTTTATTTGAGAAGAATGATTCAAACTTCATTCTATTGATGCTTTTTACATTATTTTAATAAAGTTTATTTTGAAAGTTAGCCTTGACAGTCTTTGTTTTCTAAGTTTTATATGTGTAAAATTTTAGTTTCAGCAAGTTCGTGAGCAGATGGAGGCAGAGATAGCTCACCTGAAGCAGGAAAATGGCATACTGAGAGATGCTGTCAGCAACACTACAAATCAACTGGAAAGCAAGTATGTTTCCAAATACCTTATTTTTAATTAAATAGCAGAGTATTTTCTTGAATCATCAAAATATTAATAGTGTTTGATAGTAATTGGTTAGACTTGTTTTTTTACATTTGTTTCTAAAATGAGTTTTTTTTTTTTTTTGAGACAGAGTTTCGCTCTTGATGCCTAGGCTGGAGTACAATGGCGCAATCTCTGGCTCACTGCAACCTCCGCCTCCTGGGTTCAAGCAATTCTCTTGCCTCAGCCTCCTGAGCAGCTGGGATTACAGGCATGTGCCACCACACCTGGCTGATTTTTTTTTGTATTTTTAGTAGAGACGGGGTTTCTCCGTGCTGGTCAGGGTGGTCTTGAACTCTCAACCTCAGGTGATCTGCCCACTTCAGCCTCCCAAAGTGCTGGGATTACAGGCGTGAACCACCACACCTGGCTTAAAATGAGTTACTTTTAAAAACAATTCTCTTTTGCTTTGTGAAGAACTTCTTTAGTTATATATATGTAAACCATATATGTTATATTAATGACATACTATTATATACTTATACAAACACATTAATATATATCATATATTACATATTTTTATAAACATGTATGTGTATATTATATATAAACTATGTAATAACTACTAGTACCACCAATGGAATGGTCTATGAAATTTATATGTTTTAATCCATCTGTCCCCTTTCACAGTAGCACCCAAACTTCAGTATTCTGAAGAGCACCTGGCATTCTAGTTAAAAAATGTATTCTTGAGTCCTACTCTTAAAAGATTATGATTCACTGACTGTGAAGTAGAGCCCAGCAATCTACATATTAAGACACTTTCGGGCCGAATGTGATGGCTCACGCCTTTAATCCTAGCACTTTGGGAGGCCGAGGTGGGCAGATCACCTGAAGTCAGGAGTTCAGGACCAGCTTGACCAACATGGTGAAACCCTGTCTCTACTAAAAATACAAAAATTAGCTGGGCGTGGTGGCACACACCTGTAATCTCAGCTACTCAAGACACTTAGGAGAATTGCTTGAGCCTGGGAGGCGGAGGTTGCAGTGAGCCCAGATTGCGCCACTGCACCTCCAGCCTGGGCAACAGAACCACACTCTGTCTCAAAAAAAAAAAAAAAAAAAAAAAAAAAAAAAAAAAAAAAAAGACACTTTCCTTGTGATAGTGATTGACTCTGAGGCCATACTTTGAGAAATAGTACCTTAGAGAGATTAGTAATATGAGTACACAGTACCCTGACTGGTTGGTTTTTAATACGTTTTCAGAAGACCAGTTTGAAGGTGACACTATTTATGTCATCTGTTTTTCTTGATATTTTACAGTGATTTTAGAATTTGTATAACTCGTTAGAATTATATAGGAATTACCCACCTAAACTTTATTGTTAGTAATCGCTTGTGTTCTGTTTCAGTCGGGCTGTAAATAGAACTACTAGCTCAGCTCAGCAAAACTACCAAAGTATGTTTTGTTTATTTCTTATATCTATATGTAATAATGGAAGGCTCCTAATCCAGTTACTGTTTTCAGGCAGTCTGCAGAACTAAGTAAACTACGCCAGGATTATGCTAGGTTGGTGAATGAGCTGACTGAGAAAACAGGAAAGCTACAGCAAGAGGAAGTCCAAAAGAAGAATGCTGAGCAAGCAGTTACTCAGTTGAAGGTGATATATTCCCACCTTTGTCATTTCATAAATAATATAGGTGTATTAGTTCGTTTTCATAGTGGTATGAAGAACTGCCTGAGACTGGGTAAATTTTTAAGGAAAGAGGTTTAATTGACTCACAGTTCAACATGGCTGGAGAAGCCTCAGGAAACTTACAATCATGGCAGAAGGTGAAGAGGAAGAAAAGCATCTTCTTCACGAAGCAGCAGGAAGGAGAAATGCCGAGCGATGGGGAAGAGCCTCTTATAAAACCATCAGATCTTGTGAGAACTCACTCATTATCACAAGAACAGCATGGGGGTAACCATGCCTATGATTCAGTTACCTCCACGTGGTCTCTCCCTTGACGCACAGAGATTATGGGGATTACAATTCAAGATGAGATTTGGCTGGGGGCACAAAGCCTAACCATATCAGTAGGTATTTAATTTGATGACTTAAATGTGTATATAGATTTGAAAAATATAGTTTGAGGCTTAGTGGGACCTGTAGTCTAAATGCTATGCCCTGATGAAAGAAAAAGTAGCATGTGCCATATTGAAAGAATTGAATATAGGCTTGAATTTGAAGTTAAAGACTGTTTGAAGATACGGTAAATGATATTAGCTGATTGACAGGTATAAACTGTAGAAGTTTGTCTTATATATGGGGGTTAGGGTCTACATGTATAGGGCAGAAATCATGTAGTTAAAAATTACCCTTAATACCACTTTATCACCCATAGCTTGGATTTTTCAGTAGGTCCAGTAGAACCTAGTTTTCTTTCAGCACTGAAATAGGTAGTTTTTCCTTTGTTTAAGCACAAGACTGAGTGGTGTTCCAGTGGCTTGCACTCGACCCATGATGTACAAAAAAAATCACATATTATGTCTTTAGACACCAGAGTGTCACTTGGTCCAATGAGATACTGTGAAGAGATACATACATGGCTTTGCTCAGGCTGACTGAGGGAGGAGCAGATTCATTTATCTCATTTTATATGCATTATGCAGCATATGTACATTGAATAGAATGATGAGTATAATTCTCTATTCCTCCTTTTATTGAAGAGGAGATTTGTTGAAAGTATAGTTCAATTTGTGTAAGTTAAATGCTACCTCATTATAGTAGATTCCTACCTAGGTCATTGATACAGTTGTACTTTGATACCAGTTCCAGAGTAGGAGTTAAAAAGGCTTCAAGGGTAATTGAATATGGAAAATAGTGTGAGTAACCTTTGTTTTTCTTAAGTTTTCTTGGGTCTTGTTGGGAGATTGATATAAGTATCCTTTCTTTTATTTAATACTGATCTTGCTGATGGGTTTACTACTGGCATAGATATGGAAGTCTGTTTTCTGTGGATATGGATAAATAAATGACATTAAAGATTATAGTCATGATTGGAGTGTTGTGTTATAGAAATACCTCAAAATAAGAATTTTTAGCTACTTAGATTTAGCAATAAAGATACTATCCTGTCCTTCGGAAGCTTATCAGCTGAAGGAGGGTTAGTGGGAAACAGGTTATTGCTAAGTGGATCAGATATGTATATAGTAGTAGCTATCTTGATCTAAACTCAGCACAAATATTGAGTCTCTGAAATAATCTCTAAACTGTAAACCCTGTAATGTTGGAGGATAGGATGGCTATGACTGATAAATAAATGGCTTTTAGATTGTGTTTATCTGCCTGTCTTATTGAAATGTAGGAGACTAGTTGCAATAAGCAGTTTTATGATATAACAGTAAAGGTAGAGGATGCTTTTTTTCCCTCTTTTTCAAAGTAGAAATTCTGTGTTTGTGCTAATTTATCCTTTCTTCCTTTTAAAATACCAAGGTTCAACTACAAGAAGCTGAGAGAAGGTGGGAAGAAGTTCAGAGCTACATCAGGAAGAGAACAGCAGAACATGAGGCAGCACAGCAAGGTAAGGGGAAGAGGTATTCATGTAAACTTTGTATATAATTTTGGGTAAAATTTCCTTTCTCTTCCATCTGTGAAGAAAGTATAATTTGGTATTTTGGTTATAGCTCAGTAAAAATAGCTTTTATACTTTCAGAATATCTTTCTTTCTTTGACATTTGTTAGGGTTTTAAAATAAGTTACCTACTAGTTTTGCCTGAAGCATTAAAGTTGCAGGCAAAATTGTAGTACATGATAGGGTAATGTGGTCCTGGCTGTGTGTGTTTCTTTTCTGTAGTTATTCTCTTTGGTTCTTTGGTTAATTCTTCGTTTTATTTTTTGTTCCCAAGAAAATAATTCTTGTTTTGAAGAGAAAAACAGAGCATTACCATCCCAAGTAGTTTACTTAAAACTGCCCGTTTAATACATGCTAACTTTTACTCATTTACTCTTAATTTGATGAATCCATCTGGGAGATAATGGAGTATGTGTTATGTGTGTTGTTTATTTCTCTACTACTCCCTTTCTGCCGTGAAACACAAGTATAGGCTGCTACAGGAGCATGCAAGAGTGGAAGCAGGAGAGATTCAAAGGAGGTTTTAGAGAATGCTTACACTAAAGATGGGTATGAGAAACTAGGCAAAGAAAGAGACCTCTGTAAAATGTAATGTTTTATTATAGATTTACAGAGTAAATTTGTGGCCAAAGAAAATGAAGTACAGAGTCTGCATAGTAAGCTTACAGATACCTTGGTATCAAAACAACAGTTGGAGCAAAGACTAATGCAGTTAATGGAATCAGAGCAGAAAAGGGTGAACAAAGAAGAGTCTCTGCAAATGCAGGTTCAGGTATTTTTTCTTCTTTTTTATTAAAAAAAATACAGGTGGTCAGTTATTAGATCTGTGTGTCTAGAAGAGAGAGTAAGGTCTACCTTACCCTAATTCTGAAATGATGATGAATAATTATAACTTTGTCTTTGAGCACTTGTCACAGTATGGTATGTTTGAAGATGTGCTCATCCACAGTCTTAGGCTCTTTGTATTAGATTAGGAATAGCACAGACATATCTTTAACTTCTCTCTTATAAGCTAACTCAGAATGTCTAATCATTGTTTAAAATAATGCCTTTTGGAATCTAAGAATTCCTTAAAAGAAAAAAAAAGATAAAGATAAACAGATGTACCTATAATACATTGTGTTCATATACATGGGGTTATTTATTAGCATGCTTTTTTTCTTTTTGATTGCTATTTATGAAAGGATATTTTGGAGCAGAATGAGGCTTTGAAAGCTCAAATTCAGCAGTTCCATTCCCAGATAGCGGCCCAGGTAATGACGCTTTCTTATTGCTTATGATTCAGCCATTTAAACACTCATCTGAATGCCCTTTGAGTGCCAGTTACTGGATTAATAGCTGGGAGACTAGTCATTGAATCAACAAATGATGATCCTGAGTGCTAAACACTTGCTAATTATGTACGGTGCTGAGGGAAAACACTCAGAAAGAAATCCATACCAACTAATTGGATGAGGGGAAGGTTAGAGAGCTTTTATTATACAAAAATATCCCCAATCCTGTCACAAAACAAGGAGAGAGAATTGGCCGAATGCTGTCTAGAATAGTGGCTTATGTATTACAGATGTTCATTAAATATCAACTAGCTCTGGAAAATCCTAATATATCAGCAGGGGGAACAATATGGTAACCATAGATCACAGATTATATTTGCAAAAGGATGAATTGAAAATTTGTACCTCAGTTTAGTGACTCAACCTTCCAAAGTTTTCAAGTGATAGTGTAGGACCTGTTATTCTTTGACATGACGTACACGTCTTTATAAATAATACAAAGAAAATCAAGTAAAAAGCAAGTTAAGTATTGTGAATTTTGAGCTTCAGTTTTCAACTTGAAAATTCTGAGAGTTATTTGTAGCAAAAGTATTGGCTTAGAAGTCTGACATTTCTGTATAAAAGTGGTTTTAACATTAAAAGTTTGCTTTTAAGATTCAGAGAAGTTCAAACTCCCAAAGCTTTGACCCTATAAACATATTTTTCCTAATTGCTTTGTCTGTAGAAATTATAGTCTAAAATAATTGGGGAAGAATTAATGCAGGAAAGGGTGCTGGTATGGATGTGTATGTATATGTGGATTACAAACTCAAATTGAATTGTGATCTTGGGTTATCAGCTGAGAAGTAGCTCTAAAAAATTTATCAGGAGTTAAATACGTAGAGAGTGCTGTAAGAATCTTTTAAATAGTAAACATGAACATGGGTATTACCAAACTATATTAGTCATGAAATGGATAATTTTTTATTAAAAGTTGTTACTAAGGAGAAGAAACACAGGATGACAAATGGCCTTTCTGGCTGTTTTTCCTACTCATTTGTTGCTTGTCAATTATTTAGTTTCCAGACCTGTCAACTTGTTTTATTCTAAATGTCTTCTGATATGTAATTCCTGACTACTGGCTGTTGGTGATCAAACTTGCTTTCAGAATGATAGTTACTCTTTATTGAATACTCACCATGGGCCAGATACTTTCTTAACAATTTATATACATTAACTTCTCAGAATTTAAAGCTCTGTTATTATTGTATAGCTTTAAAGCTTTCTCTTAAATACTTTTATGTTGACACTATTTTTCTTTTTTAGACCTCCGCTTCAGTTCTAGCAGAAGAATTACATAAAGTGTAAGCCTACCTTTTCACACTCTTAGAATTGTGTAGTCACCACTAACTGATACTTGTTAGATTCGACACTTACGATTAACTTTATACCTCTGACCTGTTCAGAAAATACTCTGAACTAGATTTGAGCAACTTTTGCTTTTTTTTTTCCTTTTTCCCATTAGTGAGTTGGGTCCCTAAACATTATATATTCTGCTTTTATTTATGTTTTATTATAAAAAGAGTTGGGGAGACTTTCATTTGGGTGTTAGCAATTATGTGGAAGAAGTAATTGTTTAGAAAGTAGTGGAAGTAAATTAGTTTTTGTGTCTAATAAGTAGTTGTAGTTCTTCTGTGTCCAGCTCTGTGGTTGTATACCCAAAACAAAGTTACATGCTTTTTTTGTGCCGTGTAATTTTGCATGGACATTGATCACTTGAGTTCTGAAGATCTGAAATCTGGTTTTGACATTGCTAGCTTTAACAAATTAACCTCTTTTATTTTGAGTTTTAAAATAGGGTTATGTATTTTAAGGAGTTATAGTAATGTGTATGACAGTTGTTAGTAAACTGAAAGGGGCTATAGAAATGGAAGGTATATGAGAACTACTGAAGTCAAGATGACGCTTTTTAAGGCTTTAAGTCCTTTTGATTTGTGACTTCTGAATGTTTATTTAATGTACAAATGTCTTTCCTTCTAAAGGATTGCAGAAAAGGATAAGCAGATAAAACAGACTGAAGATTCTTTAGCAAATGAACGTGATCATTTAACAAGTAAAGAAGAGGAACTTAAGGTATAGTAATTTGTATAAATGGCTGCAATATTTTACAGGACTGAAATTTAAATTACTTTTATCCACATAATCAGTAAGTGTATATGAAGAATGGAAAATAGTCTGGAGTTCATTTGAAATAACTATTTTCTAAACTACAAAATCCTCTAGCTCTCTATGAGGAAAATTCAAAGAGCTTCTCTTGTGATATAATTTACAATAATTTACAATAGTTTGATAGGGCTATGCTAAATAACAGGAATTGGTGGTTTCTCTTTATTTAGGAAATTTTGTAAGTTGAGACATTTGCTTAACTCTTCTGTAGAAAAGATGCTTTACAAACTTTAAAATCAGTTGTATTAAATATTTTAAATGCTATTTTTCCTTGTTCTAGGATATACAGAATATGAATTTCTTATTAAAAGCTGAAGTGCAGAAATTGCAGGCCTTGGCAAATGAGCAGGTAGATCTTTATTGCTTTAGAGCATTGACCTCAGAATTTGAGTTTGCGTATTTTTATTTTCATTGGTATTGTGAGCCCCAATTTGATTGTGTAAGTAAAAAATATGATGGTTTCTTATCTTTGGCTGCATGATTTGATGTTACTATTTTTATGTTGAAATAAATGTTTGATCCAATGAATTGATCACTTCAAGATATCACAGGAGGCAGTTAAAATGATCTTACTATGCTGATTTGTTTGAGTGCTTTATTTGAGCCATTTAATTCAAAAAAGATATACCTTTTACTAGGATAAAAGTGAGAAGTAAAAAATATCAAACAGCAAAACATGTTACAGAAATGTATGGTATTGCTGTAACTTCAAATATATGGAACTATAACTTTTTAATATGTAAAAATTAGTGAAAAAATAGTTTTGAGCACTTCTTGAGAAGTGATACCATTTTCTTCTCATTCCACACACAGGCTGCTGCAGCACATGAATTGGAGAAGATGCAACAAAGGTGACTAAAGTATTGTACATCTAGTCATTCATACATTTATGTTTAAGTATAATTGTTGCAGAAAATGTTGCTACTTAGAATTGATAGTTGTGCCCATAATTCCTGTAGATTTTCTGAATGTATGAGGTATTTTAATTTACTTTTTTTCACCCTTATAGTGTTTATGTTAAAGATGATAAAATAAGATTGCTGGAAGAGCAACTACAACATGAAATTTCAAACAAAATGGAAGAATTTAAGGTGTGTGATTAAGCTTGTAAACTCAGGTTTCTTAGAACAACCTTGCATACTTTTCAGTTGAGTGATTCCAGAAATACTACATTTTATGTGAAGTCACTCTGAAACAGTGTTTCTGTAGTTCATTAGGGGACTTATGCAAACCATGAGTTTTATCATTTTTCCTCTAGATTATCTGTTCTTTTAGTAGAGCTTAGAGATTTATTTTGCTCCCCCCCAACCTTTTCTCAGCTGATAGTTTCTATTTGGGACTGTCTTATTTGTCTCCACTGTTGCTGTAGTTCTAGTTTCTGGTCATGGCCAACCAAGTGCTAGGGTGCATCTCGGTGTCCAGTGAAATTTGAATTATGTCAGTGTATAATTGACCTGTCACTTTGAGTACTGAAAGCCGAGATAAAAGTTTGATTGTTCAAAAACCCATTCAAATGATTGCTTTTTTACCTTTTTTCTTAATAAAACAGTAAATTGAGATTCTTTCTTCCAGATTCTGAATGACCAGAACAAAGCATTAAAATTAGAAGTTCAGAAGCTACAGACTCTTGTTTCTGAACAGGTACGGTTTTTCCTAAATTACAAAGTAGAAACACTTGATATATAACAAGATCTGGTTCTTCCTATTTAAGTACCAAAAGACTAATTGAGAAATTTTGCTTAAGCTTGGATATGTCTGTTATTGCCTTTCTATTCATCCTATATCTAAATTAAGGACATTTTTTCTTCCTGAGATGAAGTGTATGCCAATCTGCTCAAAAGCACATTCCAGAAAAACAAAAAAGTGTAATAGGATATGCATAAAAAGAATTTAAGCCATTTTGATACATTTGACTCTCAGAATAAATGTCCTGCCTTAGACTTGAAACCTTAGCTTTTTCTTTTAGGGAGCATGGTATCTTTAAAGGTTGAAACTTATTACTAGCACTTAAAAGCAGCGTGATGTTGATCAAATAGCTTAACCTTTGTGACACCTCTCATTCCAAGCCTTTCACGTGGAGATTATATTTACACTATAAGGTTGTTAGATTTGAAAGGAGAAGGTTATGTATCATGCTTAGCCTAGTGCTTTGTTTATGGCAGGTATCTAAACCTTAATTCTTTTCCCTTATTTATTTTATCCATCTCATCTCCATCCGCTGCCACCATCACTGTTCATTTCGTATTTATAGCAAGGCATCAAAACTATAGCAGCTTTGAATAAGCATGGTTCCATAAATTGGAGCCCAGTGGTATCTGTTCTCTGCCTATTCCTAAGTGCTGCGTTCGTACTCTTCTCTTACGCAGCTCTTACAATTACAGTTTATTAATAAAACACGAACTCTTGGTGACACATTAGAAGGTTTGCATTTGTTCCTAATACTAAGTTTTTGAATTGTACTTTTATTGGAAGCTGAAATGTAAAGCTGTTGCAAATGATAGCACTTCTTTTTAGTGAATTCTTGCATTCTTTCATTTATTTTAAAATTCACGTTTATGCAGATATTGAGCTGGTGTAAGTAACTGTGCCTCTGTAAGTATTTTATTAACTTGTCAAGAAATAATCCATTTATTTTACCTCCGCATATGATATTAAGTGCATTATTACATAGTCTTACTATGTACTTTGTATTTGCTTTACCCTTGTAAACTAAAAGTAATAGAGGAGAAAATGCTGAAGGGATGATATTTAGTTTAAATGGCATTTAAGGCCTATTCTTTTTTTTTTTTTTTCTTGAGACAGTCTTCCTCTGTTGCCAAGCCTGGAGTTCAGTAGCACCATCTTGGCCCACTGTATCCTCCGCCTCCCAGGTTCAAGCCATTCTTATCCCTCAGCCTCCTGAGTAGCTGGGACTACAGACACGTGCCACCATGCTCGGCTAATTTTTGTATTTTTAGCAGAGACGGGGTTTCGCAATATTAGCCAGGCTGGTCTTGAACTCCTGGCCTTAAGTGATCTGTCTGCCTTGGCCTGCCAAAGTGCTGGGATTACAGATGTGAGCCACTATGCCCAGCTAAGGCTTATTCTTGTCTTATTTCCTTTTCTGGTATAGCTTACAAAAGATATGATATCAATTATAAGATTTCTCTGCCGCCCCCCCCCCCCCCCCCCCCCC